>NC_142156.1:17211192-17361346 GCF_024610735.1 Ursus americanus | reverse complement strand
TTCAAGCCCACTTGTCAGTGGGCTCTAGGTAGTAAGGAAATTTAATAATTTTTCTTCTGCCTTTGTTTCCTGCATCAGCATGCTTTACTGACTGAGCCCACCAGGGACTCCATTTCGTCCTTTCCAGTTAAGGAACCCTGTACCCTTTCTTTAATAACATTTTTAAACCTTCGGAGTGCTTAATAAGTGTCCAGTACCACGCCACACACTCACACAATTTTGTGACCGGTCCCACTATTATCCCCATTTTATAAAAGAGGAATGTGAGCACAGAAAGCATGTCCAAGATTACACAGCTCGCAAGTAGCAGAACCAGGGACCTGGACCCAAACACCGTGGGTGTACTTTCCATCATTCACTCCACTACCTCTGTACTCCTGATAAGGAAAACATTTACATGAAACATAGAGAAACATGGTGGAAAGGACCCGTGTGCTTATCTCTGCGCTTTCCTGAAACACTTCTAACATGATGGAAGAGGAAGCAAGAAGGTCTAAACCCATACAGAACTCAAGAGATGATGACCGCTCCTGAGCGATGTCAAATCCTTTTCGGAGGCTAGAAAGCGGATGGATGATTTAGCTGAGTGGAGAAGCCCTAGGTCTTGCAGGAGTTGCCAGCAAGGAGCAAGCCTGTTGCAGCTGCGGAGCCCCAGAAGGGCTCAGGGGTTGAATGTCCCAGGTATCTGGGGGTGGGGTGGGAGGAGGTGGTAGTCAAAGCAGACCATTAATTGTACCAGTAACATATACTAGGATTCCAATAACATAACCTCAGATTCCCCTCCTGTGACGCCTTGCCTTGATCCTTCAGAAGATTAGGTGTTTATTCTTTAGAGAACATCAACCAGAACAGCTCTAAGTTCAGAGACAGCATTCAGAGAAAAGAGTGGAGGCAATGGGATAAAAACAGAGGGATTAAATGAAAGTGTGCAGCTGAAAAGAAATCTCCTGTTTTTTAAATACCCATGTATTTGGTGATAGTATTGGCATCATAATTCTGAGACTTAGCCCTGTGCTAAGTGTGTATTTTGGGGTAAATCAAGTAATAAATTATGTTGGAATTACCGAAACCAACATTTATGGTGTGGGAGAAAAGAAATACATATGCAAGATCAGTATGTTTAAATAAAACCTCTGCTAGTCTTGGGACGCCTGGTTGGCCCAGTCAGTTAAGTGTCTGCCTTGGGCTCGGGTCATGATCTCAGGGTCCTGGGGATGGAGCCCCTTATCGGGCTCCCTGCTCAGGTCATGATCTCCGAGTCATGATCTCAGGATCCTGGGATGGAGCCCTGCATCGGGCTGCTTGCTCTGCAGGGAGTCTGTTTCTCCCTCTCCCTCTGACCCTCCTCCCCACTTGTGCTCTCTCTCTATATCAAATAAATAAAATCTTAAAAAAAAAAAAACTCTGGCCTTGATTTTATTTATTTTTATTTATTTATTTTTAAAGATTTTATTTTTAAGTAATCTCGTTACTCAACATGGGGCTTGAACTCACAACCCTGAGATCGAGAGTTGCAGGCGCCACTGACTGAGCCAACTGGGTGCCCCATAGTCTTGATTTTAATTGGAACCATCAGTATGGTAAATTTTATCAGAAAAGCTAAGTACCCAGTTAATAAGAGATGGAACTAGATTAACCCAGACTGGTCTTGCTCTGAAATTTGTGAGAGTCTGCCTCCTTGGTGGGTCAGGGCTGGAGGGCCTCCTGGAGGAGGTGAAATCAGAAGGCTAAGTAGGAGCAATAAATGGACATCTCTTCTCCTGATCTCTGGAAGATCGCTTATCATGACCCAGTAATGCTGGATGATCTGGAAAGATTTTATTTCTGAAATGTCAAAATGGAGAGCCAGCCTGCAAATCCTGGTGACCAGTGACCAACAGAAGTTACCCACCCAGGCAGCAAAATGGTCTCCCTCCGTGCCATCCCTCAAACAAATGTTTAAGAGTGACATATATTTTTGATAATCCCTGAAAGTAAACACCTCTTATGGTACAATCATAGAAGCCTACAGTATTTGCTTGAGTCTAATTTTTTTTAGACTTGAAAATGTTCACAATCTTTAAAATTTGCTTTCAAGTCTAGTGTAAGCAGTAGAGATTGAGCAAAGCTGGGAGGAAGGAAGGATTTTTGCCTTATTTTCCAATTGTTCTCTCTAATGGAATATAAGGATGATGATTAAGAGGGGAAACATAGGGGTGACTGGGTGGCTCAGTCAGTTAAGCATCTGCCTTCGGCTCAGGTCATGATCCTGGGGTCCTGGGATCAAGCCCCAAGTTGGGCTCCCCACTGAGTAGGGAGTCTGCTTCTCCCTTCCCCCTCCCCCTGCCTCATCTCTCAAATAAATAAATAAAATCTTAAAAAAAAAAGATGAGGAACATATGTCTTAAAAGTTTATTTTGTTTTTGTGTTCGTTTGATTTAAAAGTCAATTTTATTTTATTTTTTAAGTAAGTTCTATGTCCAACATGGGGCTCAAACTCAACCCTGAGATCAGGAGTCACATGCTCCATGGACTGAGCCAGCCAGGCACCTCAAGAAAAACCTCAAGAAAAACCAATTTGATTTTAACTGAAAAGTAATACAGGCACAATAGATGGAAGAGTGACTCGCTTTCCTTCCTCCTCCCCAGAAACCGTTACCATTACCAGCTTCTTATACCTTGAAGAGAGTATTTTTAAAGGAAACTTTTAGGCCTGTTCATGATTCGTGTTGGAGGGGCTAGAAGTTAAAATATAACTGATATTTTATTATCCCATATAGTAAGAAGCTGCCTTTGAGGGAGAATTTGTAGCTGGATTCAGATCGGAAGGACATTCTTTCTTTAAAGGAATTCACAAATATCTCAATAAAAAAGAGATATCAGTTTGTGTCTTTGTCCAAACAGACGTAGATAAAATAAATCTTTTCTCATCAGGCCATCCCCCCCCCCCCCCATAGATTGACAATGATGTGAAGATGGGGATTCTGGAGTTTGGAATTAGCATTGATTCCATCCAGATTTTCCATAACCATGGCCACGATAACTCTGAAGTTTCCAGGACATTCCAATTTTTTTCACCGTCTTCATAACGACACGAAGACTTGTCAGATCATGGGTCCTGATTTGGGGTAAGGAAAACATGTTTCAACAGTGTGAGGCTGAGGCTTTTGACATAGGCTTCCCCAATCTTGTGTTTGCTCTTCTTTGGTCTCCACGTTCTTTCCAACAGATTTAGGTTAGATATATGCTTTGAAACAAGCTGTAATAGAACTGACTGGCTCCATGACAGGGCAAAATGAAGCAGGTTCAGGCCTCAAGAAGAATTCACTAACAGGCTTCCAGTAAGGGGTGAATAAAAGCAGAACTACCTGCACGTCCTGAGGACAATGATGAAAACATGTTTACCACAGAGAAATAGAAATAGCAGCGGGGGAGGGGAGAGCAGTGCCCCTCAGTGGCACCCGGAGGCCAACTCACTTCCATTTTTTCGAGGCTCTTTGTCTACAGAAAAACGAAGAATTCATTTCTTCATTTGATATTTAACAAATGCTTTTGGCACCCCAAGATTAAAACGCAGTATAAGTGTGCCGTCACAAGATGACCGCATTTATTAAAAGCCAACTAATAAAGCCACAATGAGATGCTAATTAGAGTAGCTAAAAATGAAAATGAAAACAAAACTGACCATACCAAGTTTTTATGAGCACGAAGAGCAACTAGAAATCTCTTACCTTGTTGGTGGGAATCCAAAGTGTACAGTCACTTTGGAAAAAAGGTTGGGCAGTTTCTTGTAAAATTAAACAGACACTCACCATACAACACAGAAATCTTACTCCTAGGTATATACTCCCAAGAGAAATGAAAATATATGTTCATATAAAATCTGTATATGAATGTTTATAGTGACTTTATTTGTAATTTCCCAAAACTGGAAAAACCCAAATAACTTCAATTGGTGAATGAAGAAATTGCGGTATATCCATCATGGAATACTTGTCAGCAATAAAAACGAGTGGACTGAAATAAACCCTTGAATATATGGCTAAATGATTTTCAACAAGGGTGCCAAGGCTACACAATGATATTATAATAGTGTTACATAGTGACAGATGGTAGCCACATCTGTGGGGAGCGTAGCATCATATATAAACTTATCGAAACACTATGTTGTACACCTGAAACTAATGTAACATTGGGTGTCAACTACAGTCAGATACATTTTTTTAAAAAAAGAAATGTGGTATACATACATATACAGTGAAATATTATGCAGCCTTAAAAAGAGCCTCAAGGATATTATGCTGAGTGTAATAAGCCAGTCACAAAAGGAACCACTGGATGGTTCCACTGATACGAAGCATCTAAAGTAGAATCACAACAACAGAAAATAGAAAGGTGCTCATGAAGAGCCGCGGGAGGGGCAGGGGAATTAGTATTTAGTGGGGAGAGTTTCAGTGTTGTTCAGATGAAAAAGTTCTAGAGATCTATTGCACAACAGTGTGAAAACACTCAACACTACTGAACTGTACACTTAAAAATTATTATGATGGTAAGTTTAATGTCATGTGTTTTTTACTCGATTTTGTTATTATTATAATAAAAGGAACGGATTGTTGACAGAAACAACATGGACAAATCTCAAAGGCATTAAGCTAAGTGAAAAGCCAGGCTCAAATGGCTGCATACTGTATGATTCCATTGATGTGACATTCTGGAGAAGGGAAAACCTTAGGGACAGAAAATAGATCACTGTCCTAAAGAGCTGGGCCAGTGGGAGGGGTCTGGGGTGGTAAAATTGTTCTATATCTTGACTGTAATTGTGGTTACATGGCTGTATGTGTTTGTTAAAACTCATAAAACTATACCCAAAAAACCCTGTACATCAACACGAGAAAAACCTCTACAGGAAAAACTGTACACAAAGAAATTTATACTGTATATAAATTACCCCTCATGAAAATGACTAAACACAAATATGGAGTAAATATGGCAAAATGTCAAATCTGATCACAGTGCAGTGGTGTTCTTTTTGTGACTTTCATTGTGACTGAAGTGTTTCAGTATGCAAATAATAAAACCAAAAATGATTCTTCTTATTTTTTTAAGATTTTATTTATTTGACAGAGAGAGAGACAGACAGCGAGAGAGGGAACACAAGAAGGGGGAGCGGGTGAGGAAGAAGCAGGCTCCCAGCGGAGCAGGGAGCCTGATGCGGGGCTCAATCCCAGAACCCTGGGATCACACCCTGGGCAGAAGGCAGACGCTTAATGACTGAGCCACCCAGGCGCCCCCCAAAATGATTCTTAAAAACCCAACTAGTTTATTCGAACTGCAGTATGGTCCATTGATAGGATGCAAGTTTAAAGTTGTTTGGTAGGGGCGCCTGGGTGGCTCAGTCGTTAAGCGTCTGCCTTCAGCTCAGGTCATGATCCCAGGGTCCTGGGAGCCCCACATTGGGCTCCCTGCTCAGTGGGAAGCCTGCTTCTCCTCTCCCACTCCCCCTGCTTTTGTTCTCTCTCTTGCTGTCTCTCTGTCAAATAAATAAAAATCTTAAAAAAAAGAAAAAAAGAAAAAAAGTTGTTTGGTAAACAGGGAATTCGTATTTCATTCCTGTGAGTGTATGTCTGTGACCATATTTATTACTTCATTTTCAGAAAAAGTCATACTTATAAAATTGGGAATTTCCAAGGATGTGAAGTCTGCTCGAATAGTCCAGTCCCCATAATGTTTCAGAACAAGAATAATGCCTGGTGGTTGACTGGGCATGTGAAGAATGGGAGGAGGAGGGAAGTTGAGGGTTATTTTCTTCTGGGTGTTGATTTAGAAATCGAGACTGCTCACTTCAAAGTAGTAGGGTCACTCCTTTGTCCTCACACAGCCTTGATCTCCTTGTAGTGCTAAGCAATTCCTTTATAAAACTTGATGGTTCTGCCTCCCTATCTGTAAGATATTTGGCTAAGTTGAATAAAGATAGGAAAAACTGGATACCTAATTTTAGGTTAGAAACCAGTTCACCCCAAACTACGCCAAAGACCGAGACACAGTGTTTTCCCACCTAGCCACGCCTGTCTTTGGCTTTTCAGGCTCCTCATATAAGGCAGCTTCCAAATGCAGAATTCCAAAAAGCTGAATTGTCTTGATTCCTCCCAATGTTGGCACAGACTATAAGGAATCGAGAACGCCAATAATCCTAGAGAAACAGATGGACATTTTAAATCACAAACGTTTATGCACAACCCAAATGATGCAGTTTTGGATAAAATACAGAAATTGATCTTGGCCTTCATTGTGTCCTTCCATCCTAATGAGGGAACCTGCCAGGGGCAGGGGAGAAGGAAGGGGAAGGATGAAAAAAGCCTGGCAGAAATGGGTCACCTGTGCAATGAAGTTTCAATGTTCCCAAGATTTGCAAAATGGATCTGAGTTGATGTAGCCCTCATTTCAACTTTGCAAGATGTCATAAAGTTACCTTTGGGCAACGTACCAAGTATTTGAGATTGGACAAAAAGGGGTGGTGAGATGATTTCCCAAACCATTAAATGAAAATGTTATAGCCAAAGGACTCTTCATCCAAGTTTAACCCAGCAGCCTAAAATTTCAAAACAGAAAACAAGACAAAGTGATTCACAGATATTAAGGAATAGAAAAGAAAGTAGTACCTGGAAGTTAAGAGAAGGTTTAAAAAAACAAGTCCTGGATTTCGAAGTTATGAAATAAAGGTTTGGAAAACACAGTTTCGTTTTTTTTAAAGGGAAGCATTACATCAGTTGTTAAAAATGGTCCAGAATTTCAGTCAGATGTTAAAGCAATCCTTTGTAGAAAAGAAAGAAAGAAAGAAAGAAAGAAAGAAAGAAAGAAAGAAAGAAAGAAAATATCTGTAGTACACCTTTGATCTAATTATATTTTTCTACACTTTCTCTGGTATGCCGAGAAAGGTGCTCAAGGTGCCACTTTGATGATTTAGCTTTGCTATATTAATTTAATAAACTAGGTATATGTACTGTTCTGGAATTTTTTCCTGAATTGGTAAATGTGTTTCTTGAGTAAATACCATGACATTTTAATTTGACATTTACTTCTGAATTGTAGGGAAATTAAGTGTTAACGATATAGCCCACATCACTGGGCTTGGGTATCTTTATAAATAAGCCAGTTTAGGTTGGAGGGGCTTTCCTAAGTAAGTCTTGTGATCTCCATGTCATTTTGTAGAGTTATATACAGATTTGTTTTTATTGTTTTTTTGTTTTTCATTTAAAACTTACACATCTTCCTATTTAATTTTTGTCAATTTTTTTGTTTGTAAAAAAGTGTTCATTTGTCCCCCTTATTACAGCGGGGTGAATATAAATTATCTGGCCCACCTCCTTAGATCCGGCCATCTAAAACAAAAAAGACAAAGCTAGTGTTGACAGGGCGTGTGACACAAAAAGTTCAAGGACGATGAAGTGGTCTCTGTGCTCCTTCGATGTTTAGTAGCTTTAGGAGATAGGATCCCAAATTTCCGTTCCCTCCCTGGTTACGTCAAGACATTTGTTAAAAATACTGATTCCTGGACACTGCCCTAGACCTACTGAGTCTGAATCTCGGGACAGAACTTGGAAATATGCATTTTTTTAAACAAGCACCGCAATCCGCTTGGAAACCACCGCCGGGATTCACAAGCTCTTTGCTCCCGCTAGCCTCACACAGCCCTAAGTCCGCGTCCCTCGTCCCGCCCCCACACACCGTGGCCCGCCTTGCCCAGGCCCCGCCCTCCGCCCCCGCGGTCTCGTGCGGCCTCGCGGGACCCTTCCCGTAATGCCCCGCGCGGAGCCGCCGGGGTTGCCAGGCAACGCGCGGTCCCGCAGCCGGCGCGTGGTGTTCCGCGCGGCCATGGGGCAGCAGGGCCTCCCTCCGCTCCTGCTTATGCTCCTGGATTGCTGGGCCTCCGTGAGCGCCCAGACTAGGGCCACTCCGCCTGTGACGACCGAGGGCCTCAACTCTACGGAGGCAGTCCGGACGACTCTCCGACCCGCCTTGTCTCCTAGGCCCCATGGAACCCCCAAGGCCCCCGTGCCCACCTCTGGCCCCAGGCCCACCCCGGTCACGGACGGTGGGTACGAAGTGGCAGTTCCTGGGGATCCAGAGTGATCCAGCCTGGAGCGGGTAGCCCGGGTGAGGCTGTCATCATGATAGCAAAGGTTTATTGAACACTTCCTGTGTGCAGGCATTGCTGAGTATTTCATAGGCGTTAATTGTCTCAGCAGCCCGAAGGGCAGACCTTACTGTCCCTCTCCGACAGAAGAGAAAACCCAGGCTCAGGGAGCGTAAGTGGGACAGTATAAAATCTTTGAAAGTACTTGCAGTGGTCCTGGACAATACTCACGCTGAATGTAATAATGAACGAGTCGTTGCTCTTTTGCAGCCAGCGATGACATTTCGTAAATCCAAAGTTTCTGGGCAGTTGTGGAAACTGAAGGCATAGGATGTGTCGAACTTTTCATTTATCAAAAAGAAACGCCAGAAGTCCAGTTTACTAAATGTGACTAGGCCCTTGTCTGTTGACTTGAATTATGAAACCCCAGAATTCCTCCCGTGTTGAGTTGGAGGTGGGAAGCTACGGGGTGAAAGGTTATACCCACTTCTTAGGATTCATCATTAGGGATAATTAACATATTTCTCAGAAAGTGGTCTAATTCTGGACTTAAACATTATTGAATATTTTATAATCTGATTTGATATGGATTTAAGGGGATGTGACCCTGAGATGCTTTGTGAATGCATATTTCTGAATATGCATTTTTCTTGGTGAGGGTTCTTAGCAGTGAGCAGTTTCTGAAAGGGGTTTGTGATCTCAAAAAACAAAACAAAACACCTCTTTAAGTCCTCTGACTGTAACCCCAATATATATATGCAGTATCCCCCCCCCCCCTTCGTAAGAGAAAAAGATCTTGAGTAAGGCTCGGTATTAGTAAATAGAAAACTCATCCTTGGGTGCTATCTTGTACTGCAGGACTTCAGTTCCTGAATCATCATTTCTCCAAAGGGCCTCCTTTATAAATTAGTAAGGAATCAGTATAAACGTATAAATAAAAGTGTAAATGAGTAAGGAAAAGTACAGAGAAATACATTTTCTATTTTAGTATAAAGCTTTTATATTGAAACTGTTGATTTAATGAATTAGTAGGGGAGGTAAATAAGTGATAAATGGGGACAGGCTACAGCATAGTATTCAATATCCAGATTGTTGTCTTTTGTCCATCTAAGTATTCCATCTGTTTATGTGATTTCTCCCCTAAATGAAGCTATTCTTGAACTATCATTATTAGGGCATGTGTTTAGGGCTGTTTTTCCAGCATGGGGGGATGAGTTTGCACTTTATCTGCTTGAAGGGCACACTTTAATGATAATAGATGACAGCTGGCATTTATTCCCTGCTTACTGTGTAGCAGGCCCTGTGCTAAGATTTTTGTGAGTGATATATCTCATTTAATCCCCTATGATGTGGGTTATCCCCGTTTTTCAGGTAGGTGAATTACTTGTCTGATTTGAGGTCACACCCATGGCAAGTGTTGGAGCAGGGGCTGACTCTGAGTGGAGACTGGACACCATGTTCAGGATGAGTTACAGGTAGAAGACGAAAGTGGTAACTTTCATCTTGATCTGAGCTCCGTTCCTTAGTGTCTTGCTTTAGAGCCAGGCATGTCGATGTTAAGAGGTGTAGAAGAGCAGCCGAGAGCTACTCGGACCGTGGGAGTGCTCAGCAGATACTCGTTGGCTGATTAAGTACACTCACATCCTGGATGGAGACCTTCCCCCACCCCCCAGCGGAGTTATTAAACACTATTGCTTTGTCCTTACTAGTCTTATAGCTACTGACAAGGATTTTGAGTTCTGAAAAAAAATCAAGATTGTAATTTTAAACACATAAGGCAGGGAGTCTGAACACTTATTTTTTAATATTAACATGCACGAGGGGCGCCTGGGTGGCTCAGTCGTTAAGCGTCTGCCTTCGGCTCAGGGCATGATCCCAGGGTCTTGGGATCGAGCCTTACGTCAGGCTCCTCTGCTGAGAGCCTGCTTCTTCCTCTCCCGCTTCCCCTGCTTGTGTTCCCTCTCTCGCTGGCTGTCTCTCTTTCTGTCAAATAAATAAATAAAATCTTAAAAAAATATTAACATGCACGAGTTGCATTTTCATTTTACTAAGCACATGGAAGAGTTCTTGGCTAGAGGGAAGTATGTAAGCTTACGGAGGAAGACTTCTGTGTCTCAGATTAAGAAAGGATTGTGTATTTATTGGCGAAATCTTCCTCTTATTCATACACTTCTTTCCAGAGTATGTTGTTTTACCTTTTTTGAGCTGTATTTTTCTAGAGCTCATTTTTGTTGTGAACTAGTTCATACATGCAAATCAGAATGTTGTAGGGACTCTACCACCATTTGCTTGAGATCCTTGTTTGTTTTGCATGAGATTTTTTTTGAAAAAGGAAACATTATAGGCAAGACAAGTGTGATCTTATTCTCCCCTGCCCAGCAATAATTACTACCATGAATTCAGTGTTTATCATTCTTAGGCTCTGCCATCTTCTGCCTCCTCTGTTTGACAGAATAAAATACGTAATTAAAAGTCCAGAGAGTCGTTATTGTTAAAAATCAAATGTTGTTGGGGTACCTGGGTGGTTCAGTATGTTAATCTTCCAACTCTTGGTTTGGGCTCAGGTCATGATCTCAGGGTTGTAAGATCGAGCCCCACCAGGAGACTCCTTGCTGGGCGTGGAGTCTGCTTAAGATTCTTTCTCGCCCTCAGCCCCTTCCTCCCTGTCCCTCCTCACGTGCTCGCTCTCTAAAAGAAAAATTAAATGTTGCAAAGTGGGGGGATTTCTATTCCCCTCATGCTGTATTGTGTAAATTACCAAAGATAGGGGCACCTGGGTGGCTCAGTCAGTTAAGCGTCTCCCTTCGGCTCAGGTCATGGTCCCGGAGTCCCAAGATCAAGGCTCCCTGCTCAGCGGGAATCTGCTTCTCCCTCTGCCCCTCACCTCACTTGTGCTCTCTCTCAAATAAATAAAATCTTAAAAATTGCCAAAGATATTTCTAGAACCCCAAGTATGAAGCACCTGAGCCAGTTTGATTCTTGGTCAATAGTTTGTGAATATGGGCTCAGCTTCAAAGCCACAGGTGACATCTGAAGAGAGAAACAAGTTTGAGAACCCTGATTCCTGGTGGCCATCATTGGGCTCTCCCTCTGAGTCAGAATCTCCAGAGGAGGGGCTTGGGAACCTGTACTTTACACCAGTGCTTCTTATGGTCCGGCAAGTGATTCAGCAGACTGGTTCTCCGATTATCAGCATCACCTGGGAAGTTTTTGAGAGTCAGACATCTAGCTTACCAACTGGTGGTTCTAATGGGCAGAGAAGTGGTTTAGCGTGCTGGTTGTTAAACCTGTTTTAATTATCAGCATCACCTGGATAATTTTTGAAAAACACAAATGCCTGGGTTTCATAGCTTACCAAATCAGAGTCTTTGTAGGTAGAGCACAAACAGAACTTTCCAAGTGAGTCAGATGATTAGCTACTTTGGGGAAACCTTTGGTTGAGAAGTATTCAAACTGACTAATTTTCACTTCACAGATCACCCCAAAAGTGCAATAGGAAAAATAGAATGGACCTTTTGTATGAAATGGACTTTTGGTACTTTGCAGTGCAGGGGGCAGTCACTCCCTGCTGTTGGTGAAGTTCTGCATCCTGCCTCTTTTGTTTCTGTAGTTGCTGCTTTGTGTGTCTGTGACCTGACTCCAGCACAGTGTGACGTCAACTGCTGTTGTGATCCTGATTGCAGCTCCATGGATTTCAGTGTCTTTTCTGCCTGCTCAGTTCCAGTTGTCATGTAAGTTGTGACACGTGCAGTTTTGGTGAAATTGGACCAAGATTATAAAATCTAGGTACAGAAAGTGAAAAATCTTCCAGGCTGAAAAACCCAAACCTGGGTTTCTGAATTTTGCATCATTCAGAAGCCATGCTGTCCAAACCAATATGTAGAAGAGTATCTCTCCCTTATTTGCATCCCACCGGATGATAGTGCAGGCAAAAGACAAGAGAGAGTGTACTTTGTTAAGAGTATAAGGAAATCTTTGTATTCAGAGGTTGAATTACATTTCACTCTCATTCGTAAACAGATAATGTGCATATTTTTGTATAAGTGAATTAGTCTCATGTATATAGTCTAGGGTGGAAAGTGCAGTTGGATTTTAGAGCTTTTGTTGTGGACATAGTACTTGTAACAAAAAATTAGACAGGAAAGCTTTGTTTATACTGTTCTGATATATAACTCTACCAGGAATTCTCACAGTTCACATTGTATAGGAGAACAATGGAAAATGATATTCCCAGTCGATTACAAGGTAAAGAAACAATCTCTTGTGAATGATTTGTTTCTCCTAGTTCAGACTTCAAAGGTCTTTGAAAAATACAGCACTTAAAAGAGGTTGATTTATTCGGGATGAGATCAATTATTATTCAGAGATAGCTAACTTAAATTCAGTCTTGTAGCAAATTGTAGCAATTGATACTTGATAGATTGAATGCTTTTTAGAAATACAGTGTGTTTTTCCCACAAGAAACTATCTTTTCTTTTTTTTCTTTTTTTAAGATTTTAATTAATTTGAGAGAGAGTGCACACACAGCACAAGGGGGTGGGGAGGGCAGAGGAAGAGAGAATCTCAAGCGGACTCCATGCCAGCCGTGGGGCTCCATCTCACGACCCATGAGATCATGAGCTGAGCTGAAATCAAGGGTCAGACACTTAACTGACTGAGCCACCCAGGTGCCCCTCATGAGAAACTATATTACTGACCAATGGGAAATTGAATCTGCTTGTAATATTGTAAAAATGTTTGGAGAATGATATGTTGTAGTCAGATTATTTTTCTGGGTATCTAGACTTCAGCATGGTTCAGTCGTCATTAGAAATCATTCTGCTTTTCTGTCTTAATAAGTATCAAAAGCCTGAGAGTGAGATTTTGGCTCTATTCAAGATCATAATTTAGAATGTCATTTTTTCTTTTATTACTCAATACTGAATTTTAGATGTAGACTATTTAGAATGTGGTCAGCAGGGGCGCCTGGGTGGCCCAGTCGTTAAGCATCTGCCTTCTGCTCAGGGCGTGATCCCGGGGTCCTGGGATCGAGCCCCATATCAGGCTCCTCCACTGGAAGCCTGCTTCTTCCTCTCCCGCTCCCCCTGCTTGTGTTCCCTCTCTCGCTGGCTGTCTCTCTCTGTGTCAAATAAATAAATAAAATCTTAAAAAAAAAAAAAAAAAGAGTGTGGTTAGCAAGTTTTTCTGTAAAAGGCCATATGGTAGATATTTAAGCTCAGAGGCCAGTGGTCTCTGTTGCAACTTCCTCACCTCTACCGCTGATGAGCAAAAGCAGCCATGTAAGTAAATGGGCATGACTACGTTTCAGTAAATTTTCATTGACAAAATTAGGTGTGGTTTGTGGACCCCTGGTATAGAAGTTAGAGCTGAATCCGTAGTGCCCTCCGGTAAGGACTTCAGAATTTTTTTGAGTTAGTTTTGCTTATGACTTTCTCCTGAATAAGAAGTGTAGAAATAATGAAATCAAAATTGGTAATACCAATTGCTTATTCTCATTATGTAGGTTCTAATTCAACAAAGGTTTGTGTACATCTGCTAAACTGTCAACAGCTAATCCTATCATCTAATGATTTATAAATTCATGATTAAGATTATTGGATTAATGTGTTTTCCTCACTAGATGTAAACTTTATGAGAGCAAGAATAATATCCCTTATGCCACTAGTGCCTAGCACAACTCCTGCCACATAGTTGGTCCTCATTAGAAGTGAGTTGAATCAATGAATGAATTTCTTCCCTCCACCCCTAACCAACCCTCTAGTATTCTCTTGACTTCTCTACCATTGTTCTCTCAGGCAGACCTAGGCCAGAACCTGGAGGCTACCCTGACATCCCGCCTCCCCTCTGCCTTCTCACATCTAGCCCTTTTTCACACCACACCTTACTTTTCATGAGCGCCAGGGATGTAAGGTGAGCTGGATGCGGCCCTGCCCTCAAGGAGCTCACTGAGTAAGGGAGATAGAGGAGGGGGTGGCAGTTCTGCCCCAGGCGCTGGGACAACTCAGAGGAGTAGCAATCTAACCTATGCAGTTGGACTAGGGAAGGCTTTCTAGAAAAGACGATCTGAGCTGGGTTCTGAAGGACAGGTGGACATTGGCCAGCATGGAATCAGTGGAAGGCATTCTAGGTCGAGGGAGCCGGATGGCGGAGTCTTGGAGGTGAAGGAGTATGGCTGTTGCCTTAACTGCTGGTAGCTCAGTGTGGCTGGAGGAAGGGGCTGAGAAGAGTGTGCCGCAGTGACAGGGGTCCGATCTTGAGGGACCTTATTTGTATGCTGAGGGGTTTGGATTTTGTCCTGAATTCTGCAGGGCACCAGGGAGTGAGGGGATTAGATTCCCATCTTAAGCAGTTCTCTGGCAACATGGATGATGGGTCCCAAGGGCTAAGCCTGGTGGCAGGGAACTGAGTAAGAAGCTGCTGCGGATACAGATGAGTAGGTCCCCTCCTCCCCACGCTGAAGGTCACGACTAGAGAAGTATGTAGAACTGATGCTGATCCGCTGTGCGGGATTTGAGAGTGGACAGACTGGAAGGGAAGAGTAAGGAGTCCCATTCTGCTGCGTTCCTTCATGCTAGCCCTTGTGTCTGTCCGTTCCTCCCCCCTCTGTATAAGCTCACGCCTCGTCTCATCGCTCACTTGCCAAAAAGCTTTCAGAAGCTCTCACTACCTACAGACTCCTTAGTCTGGATTCACATCCATCGCCAAACTCTTTCAGATCCTATTTCCTACTAACCCCCATCTTGAATCCTCCATGCAGCCTAACTTTGGTACGCAGAGTTTTCTAGACCTCACCAGTACATTACCCATCCTTGGCCATTGCCATTCTAGCACTTGGATTAGCCATTCTTTCTCTGTCTGACCCCTGAGCATCCTTTAAGACCCAGTAGGCCTCGTAAATTTTTCAGTGCTAGATGTTTTCTCATAAATACTATTTATATTTTTTCAAAAATATTCCTTATGCCCACAGTAATGACTGATATACCATTAGAACTATATAGCGCTTTTGGAAAAGTGGCCTTATAAAATAAATTGATAGCTTCCTTATACTTCAGCAGTAACCATCAAAAAATATAATGGAAATGGATCCTATTCATAAAACCTAATAGAAATGTCACATAAGAAAAAACTTAAGGGATGCCTGGGTCGCTTAGTTAGTTAAGCGCCTGCCTTCAGATCAGGTCGTGATCCCAGGGTCCTGGGATCGAGTCCCGCATCAGGCTCCTTGCTCAGTGGGGAGCCTGCTTCTCCCTCTGCCTGCTGCTCCCCCTGTTTGTGCTCTCTCTCTCTGACAAATAAATAAATAAAATCGTTAAAAAGAAAAAAACTTAAGTACTCAGAATTTATGTGAAGAAAACCTGAAATATTGTGAGAGACAGAACATTTGAATAAATGAAGAAGTAGTTTATGTAGTGGGATAGGAAGAATCATGTAAACATGTAAACTAACTTATAAAAACCTAATTTATAAGTGTAATTCCAGTCAGATAGGGGATGGATAATGTGTCAAAATGATTCTGTATGACAAAAAACACTGTAAAATTGAAAGGTAGCAAAAGGGAAAAAATATTTACAACACAAGATACTCAAAGGAGATTCTTAAAGATATGATTCTCACAAACCAACGAGAAGACATTCTATTTTTTTTTTGAGAAGACAAACAATTTAATAAAAAATGGTCAATAGATATGAAGAAGCGCCTTACTGAAGAAGAAATACCAATGAGCAATAACCATATGGAAAAATGTTTACGCTCCCTAGTAAATGAGAAAATTCAAATTAAAACGATATAACAGATTTTTCCCTATGAAATTGGCAAAGGGTAGAAACTGGATAGTGTCTATTCTTGGCACGAGTACAGGGACCTAGGCGCTCTTACTGTAGTATTGGTGAACATGCATTGTCCTTTCTGGAGGGAGATGTGGCAGTATGTCTCAGAAGCCTTGAACAACACACCTACCTTTTGACCCCGCAATTCCGCTTCAGGGAACATAGCCCAAGAAAATAGCTGGAGACCTTCATAAAGATATATGTGCAAGGATGATGTTATAGCATTATATGTAATTGGGGAAAACTAGAAATAGCCCAAACCAACAGCAGAGAACTGGCAAAAAAAAAAAATTGGGGTATCTTAGTAAGTTGGTATACAATGAAGCCATTTCGTATAATATTGCAAACATATTGATGACATGGGAAATATTGGGGGGCAGTGCGTATTGAGAAAAGGCTTTAAAGCAGCAGGTAGATTATGGCCCCTGTTTTGTTACATCTCTGTCTCCGCACCATATCTGTATCCGATTGATTAGAGTTTGTCAAGTCTGGGAGTGGTTGAAGTCTTAAGTGTACCCTAACTTCTAAGCCCCCAAACTTCCAGATGACTTCACATTTTCTGATTTTCACAGACCTTTGAAGACCGCTTTATTCTAAAGACAAAGAATTTTGGATCCATTTTGGGTACTTACAAACAATCTGAAGTTCTGCAAAATTCTCTATGATTGTGTCAGAGTTTACAGGGTTCATTTACATCAAAATTATACCCTGATCTGTATTCCATACTTGACAAGGTTTCCTTAAAGGTTATTCTACTTGTCTTAATATTTTCCCTGTTAGAGGAAAGAGTTTCAAATGCCAAACACTTTAACACTGAATAAACTAAGTAAAAATGGATTGGGTTCTAACATCACGCTTTCGTAAGTATCTTCCATGCCGTTGTTAACGTAGTACGGTACAGGCATCCGACAGTTTTAAAATAATCTAGCTAAGATTGTGCGCCTATGCCTTAAAATTTTGTATTTTTTAATTTTCAGGGGAGATAGTCAGTTTTGTAGTCAAAAAGCAGCCATCTACTCATTGAATTTTACAGCAAATCCACCTCAAAGGATATTTAAACTTGTCGACCAGACTAATCCATCTATTTTCTGCATTCATATTACAAACTGTAAGTATTGGATGGCGATATGCTTTGAGAAGCCCTGGAAATTTTTTCTCTAAAAAGTTCTTTTATGGAGGGGCGCCTGGATGGCTCAGTCAGTTAAGCGTCTGCCTTCAGCTCAGGTTATGATCCCGGGGATCATGCCCCGTGTTGGGCTCCCTGCTCAGCAGAGGGCCTGCTTCTCCCTCTCCCTCTGCCTGCCACTCTGCCTGCTTGTGTTCTCTCTCCATCTCACTGTCAAATAAATAAAATCTTTTTAAAAAAGATTAAAAAATAAAAAGTTCTTTTATGGAAAAATGTCTCATTCAGATAGATTTAAAGCAATAATTTTACTTTGGTTTGGCTAAGGTGCATCTTCTGCAGCCGTTTCCCAGGCCACTGCAAGTAAATTTATAGACCTGTGGGCATGAGCATTTTCTTTAAAACTAATGTGCTCATGTAGTTGTCTTTTGAAATCTCATACCTATTTCACTGGTGTTTATAATATGTAGACACACGTAGGAATCTCGGTTTATTTAGGTTACGTGTGTGTGTGTGTGTGTGTGTGTGTGTTTTAATTTCATACTGGTTTAATGGTTGAAAATCAGGTTCAGCTTTGGTTTCAGTTTTCTTT
Source organism: Ursus americanus (assembly GCF_024610735.1). NCBI lineage: Eukaryota > Metazoa > Chordata > Mammalia > Carnivora > Ursidae > Ursus > Ursus americanus. The sequence continues at coordinate 17,343,692 of NC_142156.1, read as the reverse complement.
TTTCTCTTTTATTTTTACTAAGAATATTTGCATGAAAACAGGATCTTTATTTTTATCTGAGCATTTAGCTCAAATAGGTGTCTAGATCCAAAGTACATGTAAGTGTAAAATGTTAACAACATACCTAGGATCAGAGATGTATTTATGGTTCTATCAATTAAGTTTCATCATCTTTTCAGAATATCTTTGTATTTTTGAATTTGTTCCCTTGCAGTTGAAAACTAGGCAAAAGCTCTGTGATTTTTTTTTTTTTTTTTTAGATGGGGGAGAGAGGAGCGGGGAGGGGCAGAAGGAGAAAGAGAGAATCTTTTTTTTTTTTTTTTTTAAGATTTTATTTATTTATTCGACAGAGACAGAGACAGCCAGCGAGAGAGGGAACACAAGCAGGGGGAGTGGGAGAGGAGGAAGCAGGCTCATAGCGGAGGAGCCTGATGTGGGGCTCGATCCCATAACGCCGGGATCACGCCCTGAGCCAAAGGCAGACGCTTAACCGCTGTGCCACCCAGGCACCCCAAGAGAAAGAGAGAATCTTAAGCAGGTTCCACACCCAGGATGGACACGGAGCTCAGTTTCATAATCCTGAGATCATGACCGGAGATAAATCAAGAGTCAGACACTTAACTGACTGAGCCACCCAGGTGGCCCAGTGCTCTGGGATTTGTAATCTAAAGTGATGACTGGTCATTCATTGTCAAGTTCTATGACATAACACCAGGCAAGTGAACATACCAGCCCATTTCCTTCTTTCCTGAGCTGTTCTATATGCAGCACGTTATTCTCATGGGCTTTGGTTTGGAGGTGGCTGTGTGAGGGTAGAAAAAAAATCTTTTGTCCCTGTGGCCATCTGCAGAAAGCTTTGCCTTAGAGGTTAATGCAGCAGGCTCCTCAGTCCATGGGCTGGAGAAAGATTGGTTGTTAGTGGCTTCTGTTGTGCTGTTTGCCTGCAGGAACCATTACTTTAGAAACTATTACTTCCACACTGTTAGAGAAGCAGGCCGAGTCTGCGGATACTGTTTATTTAATAAGACTCAAGAAATTTTGGGTAAAGTAAATACGGAAAGAGACACTATTTTTTTTCACATCAGCCTTAATGCTACTAAAAACTATTTCCAAAATATGTTATATGTATAATGTACATATTGTATGCTGATTTAAAATACTTTTTTTTAAAACAGATGAACCCGCGTTATTCTTTATTAATCCAGAAGTGCCTGATGAAAATAATTTTGATAAATTGATGAAAACATCTGATGGTTTTTCCTTGCATTCAGAATCAGAGGTTTCTTTCACAACCCAGTCGGACTCTCCAGATACTGGTAAATACAAGGTGAGCCAAGAACTTCATTAAGTCCACTCATCTTGTTGCAAGTATCCTATCCTTGTAAGTTAATTTTTCAGTATGTTCTCAGCAAAACTGGCTTCCCCGGGACAGAATTCACATTATAGAGGGAAAAACTTCATGTCTGTGCCTAGAAATCAAAGATCACAAATATTAAAAATGAGTAGTTCTTTTTTTTTTTTTTTAAGATTTTATTTATTTATTTGACAGAGAGAGAGACAGCCAGCGAGAGAGGGAACACAAGCAGGGGGAGTGGGAGAGGAAGAAGCAGGCTCCCAGCGGAGAAGCCTGATGTGGGGCTTGATCCCAGAACTCCGGGATCACGCCCTGAGCTGAAGGCAGACGCTTAACGACTGAGCCACCCAGGCGCCCCTAAAAATGAGTAGTTCTAACATAGGGTGTAAAGTTTTTTATTCATTAGTAAGCCTGCGTTTGTCTGCAGAATTCTTTGTGCTTCTCCACCTCAAAAGATGCAGCAGAGTGCTTGAGTCATGCTGCTGGGGACACGGAGTGGACTGGTGGGGCGCCTGGTCCTCTTCTCAAAGCTGTATTTAGTTTTACAGACTTTAGGAGGATGTGTGCTGTTTTATGTCTGTTCATTAGTAAACCTGTAAATGTCATGTGCATTAACTTTGAATAAGCTTCAGATTTTTTTGGAAGCATCTTTAAAGAGAAGTACAAAAGCATCCTGTGCTAATTCTAAAAGTTAGAAGTATAGAAGTACATAGGATCGGAAGGGCTCTGTGTCCACTAAAATGCATATTGCAAATCACTGTTAACACATTGGTTTATATTCCTGATTTTTAAAATGTATCTATAAAAATATACATATAATATTGTACAGAAGCAGGATTTATAGTTATCTACATTGTTCTGTAAGCTTCCTTATTCAGTGATAAATCTTACACATCTTCCCGTATCAGTATAAAAGTTACCATTTCTTGCAGAGCTTTCCAGACATTACTTCATATGATCCTAAAAGGGATACATCATTGTCCCCATTTAACTGATAAGAACAACTTCCATATAGGCAGGTAACTTGTCAAGAGCTACTGTTGGAGCTACATTTTAGTGATACAAAGTATCCCTTCTGTGGATGTATCAGTTTTCATTATTGAGCCATTCCACTATTAACAGACATTTGTTTCCAGTTTTTGCTATTATAAATAATCCACAGTGCACATTCTTATAGATACTTATATCTGTAATTAAATTCTTAGGATACCTTCCTGTAACTGGATTAACTTGGTCAAAATGAATGGAAACTTAAAATATCCATATCAGATTGCCCTCTAGAAAGATTACAGGAGTTTAAACTCGCAGGTCCAGTGAAGGAGAGGATTTATTTCCCCATATCCTTGTTGGCACCGAAGCATTTGGATACTTTTAAATTCAAGAAAATTGGTTATATGCACAATAGCTGTAAATTTTGTTTCGAATATTGGGGAAAGGTTTCATGTGGTTTGGTTTTGGGAACGAAGGCCCATCAGTGTTATGATTTTAATGTGTACTGTATCTGTTATTTAAATAATTACTGCTAGTAAAAAATAATTACCGTAGGGCACCTGGGTGGCTCAGTTGGTTGGCCATCTGCCTTCTGCTCAGGTCATGATCCTGGGGGCCTGGGATCGAGCCCCATGGGCTCGCTGCTCAGCAGAGAGCCTGCTTCTCCCTCTGCCTCTGCCGATCCCCCTGCTTGTGTGTGCTCTCTGTGTCAAATAAATAAATAAAATCTTTTTAAAAATAATTACCTCTCTCACCCCTGTTCCTGGCCACCCAGTCCCTGTCTGCAGAGGCAGACACTATGTCAGCTTCTTATATACCTTTCTGGAGGGATTCTGTCATAAAAAGCCTGCAGGGGCACCTGGGCGGCTCAGTCCTTTAAGGATCCGACTCTTGATTTCAGCTCAGGTCATGATCTCAGGGTTGTGAGATTGAGCCCCATGTAGGGTTCCACACTCCGCCGGGAGTCTGCTCGAGATTCTGTCTCCCTCTGCCCCTCTCCCTGCTGGCATGCGTGCACTCGCACACACACAGTCTCTCTCTCTCTCGAATAAATAAATGAATCTTAAAAAAAAAAAATCCTGCAAATAAAAACCATGCACATACACAGAAACACATATCCTTGAAAGAAAGGGGTAGGGCAGCTGGGTGTAAGCTCCACGCAGGCAAGGACCAGCTCTGTTTTTTTTTGCTCATTGCTGTGTTTCTGATGCCCGTAATGCTGCCTGGCACATGGTAGGTGTCCGGTGTGTGTTGCATGAGTGCTTTCATAGCACCGTAATAGCTGTTGGTTGGTCTCTTTGCAGTATGGGGCTCGTCTGCAGACTTCAGATTCATTCTTGAGATTTCCCTCTCCCCTTACATCATCTCTGTGCACTGATGATAACCCCGCAGGTAAGACTGTGGGTATTTTTCTTTCTCTCTATAAACAGAGTTTGCTCTTAGTTTAAATTTATAGTAGTCATAATTAAACAGGCTTCACAACTGCAAACAGTCTTAGAGCTGAAGGAGGCCTCAAAGGTTATGCAGGTCAGATTCCCAACCACATCTTTGCTGCCGTATGCAGTCACTGCTTGAGCACTTGTAGTGATGGGGAACTCACTACGTGAAACCAGCCTGCTCAGTTGTTTAACCCTTTTTGGAAAGTTCTTTCTCTACTGGGGCTAAAGTTTGTCAGTAACTAGTATTTATTAAGCACTCAGTGTGTGCTTGAATGTGTTTTTCCATTTGGTTGTCACAGTAATCCCTGAAGGCCAGGTTATTCATTTTTTAGATGATGAAACTGAGAAACATTGTCTCTTGCTCAGGCTCACTCAGGCAGTGGTGGAGCTGGGATGCAGCCCACACAGCCGCCTCCCATGGGACCTGCTTCTTTCAAGAGCGTCATAGAATCTGTGGAGTTACTGTGAGGGGCGGCAGGCGTGGCTCTCCAATCCTTAAGGCAGCACCACTGGAAGAAGCTAGCTAAGTAGTGTGTGGTGCCATGTGGCCTAATGAAACATTTCGTATAGGAACAGAAGTGGATTCTGTTGAAAAGACTCCACCTTGCTCACAATAGGAACAGTGTAAATTAAAAACCAAACTGAGGGGCGCCTGGGTGGCACAGCGGTTAATCGTCTGCCTTCGGCTCAGGGCGTGATCCCCGCATTACGGGATCGAGTCCCACATCAGGCTCTTCTGCTATGAGCCTGCTTCTTCCTCTCCCACTCCCCCTGCTTGTGTTCCCTCTCTCGCTGGCTGTCTTTCTCTGTCGAATAAATAAAATCTTTTAAAAAAAAAAAAAAAAAAAACCAAACTGAGATCCCATTTCCATCTAATGGATTGGCAAAGCTGAAGAAATTTCAGGCTCTGGAGAAGTAGGCACTCCTCTGCATTTCTGGTGGGACTACAAATTGGTACAACCTCTGTGAAGAGCAATTTAGCAATAGGTGTTAACATTGCAGATGAATATGCCCTTTGATCCATTGTTCTGCTTCTAGGAGTTGGTCCTACAGAATCTGGCCGGCTTGCAAAATAGTAGATTGCAGCATTGTGATGGCAAAGCTAGAGACAACTTCAGTGTCTGTTAATGTGGAACTTGAATAAATTATGGCATATCTATAATAGAATACTAATTATCGCTTAAAAAAAAAAAAAAGAGGAGGAGGAGAAAGCTCTTCATGTTCTAAGATAGCCTGAACTCCAAGATACGTTGTTCAGTAAAAAAAGCGAAGGGTAGAATATATAGCATGTGTTTGTTTCCAAGAGGGGAAAGAAATACTAAAAATATATGTACACACATGCTTTTATTTGCATAGAATATTTCCAGAAAGATACACAACAAACTTGATGCTGATTATCCCTGGGGACAAGCAGTTGTCTCTGGTGGTGGCTGGGAGGATGGGTGAGAGGGGACAAGTGCTGGAGGGAGACTCTCTCAGTATCTTTCTGTGCATTTTGAATTTTGAGTCATGTGAGTGTATTATCTATTAAAACTATACTTTTTAAGCCCCATTTTAAGCATGTTGTGTATCTGTGTTGTAACTATTTTATGGTTTTACTTAGACTACAGTTTTTTAGTTACCATTGGACAGTTGAAAAATTTCTTCTCTCTTTTTTTTTTTTTTTTTCCCTTGGGAATGTTATGATTTCCAGCATTTCTGGTGAACCAAGCTGTCAAGTGCACCAGAAGGATAAATTTGGAACAGTGTGAAGAACTTGAAGCCCTGAGCATGGCTTATTACAGCAGCCCTAAAATTTTGAGGGTAAGAATTATTTTGAAGTGAAACTTATTTGTCAGGTTTGTTTTTTATTCTTTGCACCCTTTTGAAGTATGACAAGTATAGAATAATTTCAGTACATGATTGACAACTCAAGTTTAAATTTTTCTTCTCTAGTTCTTTGGTGTACTGATACCAAAGATATTGAAAAAATCACTTAAAATAATTTTTATTTTTATATAGTTCATATTTTGCTTTTATTCATTGTTTTGTTTTTTGGCTTTCATTCACTTTGATGGTAACCAATAATGTCTTTCTCCTGAATAAAAAAAAAAAAGACTTTATTTAAGAATTGAAAACTTTAGAAATTATAAAAACATCTTAATGTCTGTGACAGAAATGATCACATTAGCACCAAAAAGATACTTCTCTGAGAGGCAGGCCCGAAAAGAATAGAAAATCCACTTTGTGGTTGGCAGATGAAATCAGCAGGAAAGAACAGGCAGGAAATAGGATTGCTGGAGAAGGAGAAGAGGTCACGGGATGTCATGGCAGTATAGAGGGCCCTTCTGTCTGGTTGCAGTGACTGAAGCCTGAAGGGATAAGAGAGGCCACTGGCCCGTTTGGTGGATGGCTTGAAGGGTTGCAAGATGTGAAGACTTTTTTCAATGATGAAAAACCATATGATTATTGTGAACCCTCACCATCCGATTTCCTTATTTTGGGGGGAACAGGAAGGGAGTAGGGTGGTCCATGACATCAGTATTCATCCAGACTGTAGTCTTCAGAATCTAGTTGAAGATTTTCCTCTCCCTTCCCATTCCCTCTTCCCCTCTTCTAGTAAGTCAGCTACGTAGGCCTGTGAATTCTTCTAGTTGTTTGACTTCTCATGGTGGTCCTGGAAGTAGCCTGTCAGGTGTGCAGGTGCAACTCTGTCTGCACAGGCCTCCCCAAACATGTCTACTTAGCCCCCTCGCCAAAGCTCCCTTTGGCCCTGTAGGGTGTCTTGTGATGAGAAGTGAGGCTGGGGGAGACGGGGATGAGAAGTGAAGGGAGGTCGAGGCCTTCGGAAGGAGTGCTTGGCTGTGTTGGGGAGGCAGGAGCTCACCATTGAGGGGTTTGGGCAGAGGCGGGAAGAGCAGATAGGAGGCATTGGAAATCACCTGGGCCAGTGATAGTGGCCTTCCAGTGTGGACAGGCACTGGAGGGTGACCAGGCAGCCAGGAGCCACGTCTTCCCCCACAGCACTGTGTCACTGGTGACCATGTGGAAAGTACTGAATGATTACACTGAAGCATGGAGGCTTCCTGAGACCAGCTCCGTGGGCCTGCTCTATTCTATTAAGCTTCTAATCTGAAGGAAATGAAATAGAAGGAAGACAAAGTTACCTCTTTGATTATGACATAGATATGAAAATATGTAGGTGGCAAGTCTTGATTAAGGAAATTCTGTTTTTCTCTTTATGAAGTCTTTAATAAGATAATTATGCCCTTTAACCTGTGGTCTGAAAAAGCAATAAAAATGTTTCTTTCCATTGTACTTAACAAATTTTTTTGTTTCTTTTTGTTTAGGTGCCTGGTTTAGGAACAAAGGGAGAGGTAAGAGTATTTCTTGATGGAAAGTAAGATAGTTTATAGTAAGTGGTCTTATTTCGAAGCCTTTTGAAATGAATACACTTAGGATTACAAGGATACCTTACTGCCAGTAACAACATTTGCCAAAAGGCAAGCACTGATGAAACAGGGAGGCTCTGTAGCCGACCCTTTGTAATTACAAAAGGAGCAGATTTTCAAATTCCCTGTTTTCACAGTTAGCACCTTTTTTTTTAAAAGATTTTATTTTTTTATTTGACAGAGAGAGAGACAGCCAGCGAGAGAGGGAGCACAAGCAGGGGGAGTGGGAGAGGAAGAAGCAGGCTCCCAGAAGAGCATGGAGCCCGATGTGAGCCTCGATCCCAGAACCCTGGGATCAGGCCCTGAGCCGAAGGCAGAGGCTTAACGACTGAGCCACCCAGGCGCCCCAGTTAGCACTTTTTCATATTTAAATGGCATAGCTGTGTTAATGGACAGTGGGTGTGGTTGGCTTCTGCGCTTTCCCAGCATCCCTTGAGATCTTCTTGGTCTTTTGTCCAGAGAGCTGGCGAGCCTCCAAGATGCTGTCTGTCTGGTGGAAGATAGAAACATCTTGCGCCGTGAATGCCTACAGCTGTGTAGGGCCGGAACGCTCCTGGTGTAGCTTCAGGGCTTGAGGTGTGGGTGTAGGTTCTGCTGGACCCCAGCTCAGGGGGGCCAAGTCCTTCTGTGGATATGTCAGAGCAAAGGAACATGGATCTACTAACCCTTATTTTTGGGTCTGTGAATACAGTCCCCAAGGAGGCCCAAGGCGTTGGCCTTGTCACGGTCTCCCAGAGCTCATGGGATTGGCTGGCCTTGGTTCAAAATTCAGCTTTGCCATTATTTTCTCATGTGACATGTGCTTCACACCCCCTAGTTGTCCAGCAGATGGTAAGTGTCCGCCCCAGAGGCCGACGTGAAGTTCGGGTGGGAGAACGCACATGACGTGCGCTGCAGCGTCTGGCACCTAGGCAGCACTTGGGACCGTGATACCTGCTGTAACTGGTTTCATTAAGTCTCGAGACACAAACATGTGTTTGGGGTGGACACTTGGAAGGAAACAGTCATATGATACACTTCTGTGTGTGGGCCTGGATTTCCTCATCTGTGAAGATGTTTTCAAACTTGTTTTAGTTAGAGAGTTTTTTCAAATGTGATCTCAAGCAGAACTCGCCCTAGTGTGTAACTTGGATTGAATCCAAAGCCCCTGGTTAGAGCTGGCCCAGAGCCCTCCACCTGCCCGGCTTTCCCATCTCTCTCCTTTTTGGTCCTTCTGAGGAATCCTATGGCTCCCGGGAACCCAGTTTGAAAACCATATAATAGACTAGCTCTCAGATACCTCCAACCTCTAGAAAGTGCTTTGATTCTACCATTCAAAACTTGAAATCTCTGTGGGGGCAGCAACCCCTATCTGCCTTGTTCGTGATACATACGTAGTGCTAAGGGGGTGCCTAGTATGTATTGGGCACTCAGTGGGTGGTGTGTTGATTGAGTGAATGCCTAGGGGATCGGTTCAATCAAGCAGGGAAGACCTATCGTGAGGACGATGGGATGTTATGGAAAGGCATGTACTGTGTGCCATACACTGTAAGTCCTGTGCATGTTTGAAGTCCGTTAGTTGTCTCAGGAAGCCTAGGAGGTAGGTCCTGTTGTTGTCACTCCCTGGCACATGAATTACAGAGCAATGAATTAGCTTGCTCAAGGCTACCCAGTGGGGAAGTGGTAGAGTTGGGACAGGAATCCCCAAACACCATACTCTCAACCACGACACTGGACGAGCGGTGCTGTGTGCCAGGCCCCGGGTTACAAGCTTCATACATATTCTTTCTTTGCACCCTGTGGCCATGCAGTCAGGAAGTGGTGGACCGGGGCTTTTAACTCAGATCTGTGTGACGCCAGAGCGTGTGCTCTAATGGACAAACATGTCAACTCAGAGAGTTGCTTAAAGTTTTTTTAAAAAGAACTTCCAAGATTTGTTAGAAGATGAATATAAAAATTGGATCCAGGCTCCCCATTAAGTGCAGCCTGTTAGGATTGCCTGGAATCAATATCTATTGAACCATCTAGGAAAGAGGAAGTTATGGCTCTATAATTTCATTGTTAAGTATCCTTTAGTTCTTTGCCACAGGTAGTATGGGAATGGGATATGACCGAATAGGACATTCAGGAAACCATAGTAGCCCTACCATTTTCATTCTGTGACCATTCCAGTGGCTGTTGATAGACCAGTGCAGCTCTTGCCACCTACATTCATCCATCCATCTTTCCAAAGCTTGTCTAACCTGGACCTTTGGTTTCTGCCAACCACGCCCACATCCCACTGGAACAGCTCTGTCAGAGGCTGGTGTGGAAGGGTGTGCATTTTCTTGGAACCCCGTATTATTGCTGAATCAGGGATCAGTAGGTCCAGATAATCCAGCGTTGTCTTTGAGGACGTACACTGAAGAGCTCACGGACTCATAGCAAGGGACTCCCTCTGTAACGCTTAAACACCGAGCCGGAGGGCTTGTTACGCAGAGGGTGTCGTGGTGGTTGGTACTGCCCTTCTGCCACTCTTGTCACATGACGGCTTGTCTTTGCCTCTGAACCATGTCACGTCCTTAGAGGTTTGACTTACAAGGACAGTCACAGGTCTTCTTGGTCATGAATAGTAAGAACTGTTTATAAAATGACAGCTTAAATACTTAGTAATTTTGAATTATAAACAGCATGGTACACAATTGAGGGTAAAGTTCAAAGCAATATAAACAACTAGATACAAGGTAGATTCCTTCCTAAACAGTGGTTTCTAAGTGCTGACCTTTAGCGCAAACGTCAGATTTGTCACACAGTATGAAGAGGCCCAACTCCCTAGAGGGTTGAGCCATTTAAAGGATTGCTTGCTGCTTGTCACTGTGCTGCCAGTGGCCATAAATGAAATATGTCCTCTAATAGCATTGGGTTATTCAGGGCTTCCTGATTCTGCTTAAAGATTTGTCTCTGTTTTCTCTTCCCACGATCCCACCACCTAGTGTGCATGCGTAAGGGCGTGTGTAGAAGTTGTGCATGAATCGGGTCGAGCATATGTTCAGGGAGGGTGTGGGGATGAGGGGATGTGCCCTAGGACTATGGAGCACGGGCACCTGTGTGTGCAGAGCGAGCGCATTGGTCGGTAGCTGTGCTGTGGAGGGGAGTGTATACACGTTGGGTAGTGTGATGGAGTGGTGAGTGCATGTGAATGAGATATAGTTCACATATCAGAAAACCATTTTTAAGTGTACATTTCGGTGGTTTCTAGTGTATTCACAAGGTTGTGCAACCATCACCACTACCTAATTCCAGAATATTTTCCGTCACCTCAGAAAGAACGCCTGTGCTCATCAGCAGGCACTCCTCATTCTTCTCCAATCCTCTCCCTCAGCCCCGGGCAACCACGAATCTACTTTCTGTCTCTGTGGATTTGCCTGTTCTAGACCTTTCCTATAAATGGGATCATGTAATATGTGACCTTTTGTGTCTGGCTTCTTTCACTTAGCATGTTTTCTAGAGTCATCTATGTGGTGGAATGAATCAGCACTTTGTTCCATTTTATGGAAGAATAATATTCTTTTATATGGATATACTATGTTTTTCCGTTTATCAGTTGATGGACATTTGTGTTGTTTTCAGTTTCTGGCTGTTATGAATGCTGCTGTGAACATTTGTGTACAGTTTTTGTGTGAACGTAGGTTTTCAGAGAGAACCACTTTTAAAGTTTTGGTTATATTCTCTAGTATTTTCTATGTAAAGCCATGTACGTATAAATATCTGCATTTTTGCGGGTGTGCAGTTAGAGTACGCCTGTTGTTCTGGTGAGTGCTTTTCCCTGCTTGGCAGTGTATCCGCAGAGGTTTGTCTCCAGGTTCTCGTCACTGGGACCCGTTCATCTCTGTTGGACAGTGTCCTTAGTGAGCCAGGTCTCCTTTACTTTGCAGATCCCCATCACTGTTCTGTCCATCTTCATTCAGTCTCTGAATAAAACACTAACCCGACTGGAGGACGCGGCCGTATTGAACCAGACTCTTGTTGAGGCTGGGGACGTTAAAATCTGCACTAACGTCGTTCTTGAGGTGGGTACCCGATTTGGCTTGGAAAGCTGAGTCTGTGTGTGGCGGACTCAAGCTGCATGGTCCTGAGGGGGTAGCCGGACGCCCGTCCTGAGGTGTCGGCGTTCTTGGCTTGCCCTCCTGCTTGCGGGTACGCTGTGTCTTCGGAGGGTGCTGCTTTAAGTAAGGTCTCTGGAATAATCACGTGTGATTTTTCTCCACAAACCTAGTGACTTTCAAGAATATGTCAGAATTTGGTTTTGTTGCTGTTATTTTAACACATTTCCTCTGCAGAGATCAATCCCATTGGCTCAAACCTGCTGATTTGGAACTCAGGTAACTAGGTACGGAGAGGCACAGGTGACCCTGTCAGCTGGGGGTGGTGCTGAGGCCTTACCTCCTGAAATCTGATGGGACAGGAGAGAGAAGCCTCTACAAGTGGAGCAATGGGGAGGGATTTGCCTCCTGTGTGTATTTTGAGTCCTTGATGCAGCTGCCGAGTGCCGCGGGCACAGGTGTGTGTGGAGTACCGTTTTGTTTTCAGGCGAAGTACAGCGTCACGTACACGGATGCAGGTGAGATAACCCAGGCCGGCCTCGCTCTCCTTCTGGGGACAGTGAGCAGGGCAGTGGTTCCACTCGAGCAGAAGTTCGAAATTCATTTCATTCAGGTAAGCTGGATGAATTCTGTACACGTATTTAATTGCAAGTAATACAGCTTCTTAGTGGAAAAAAGTCTCATTTTAGAAGTCTTACTGTCAATCCACCTGTATGAAACAAAGGGCTTTATGTAGCATTTGTTCGCTACGAAATCAGGCAGAGTCCTTGTATCTTTTTCCTTTCCCGGAATAAGATTCTCTTCCACGCGAGCTTGTTCTTTTATAGAATGATGTACTCCTACACTCAGCAGATATATTTATAGTTCTGAGTAGGGGGAGAAATTCTTTTATTGGTTGGAAATCCCTGATTTTTACTGTGAAAAGTGTTTTATTTTCACCCTATTTCCTTATTAAAATGAGAATTATTTGGGGGCATTTCTGCATTGTCTTTCAGCAAAATACAAAGCCCGTTCCTCTCAGTGGAAACCCTGGTTATGTTGTGGGGCTCCCATTAGCTGCTGGATTTCAGCCTCAGAAGGGATATCCTTTTTGATTCTGTGGAGAAGGCTGATTTCCCTGTCTACGTGTGTGTGTTGCTCTTCTCTTTATTGCTGAGGGTCCTGTGGGCTGGAGGTTAGTTTTGGCCCGGACTTCCCCTGGGTGGCTCTGGTGGGTGGTGGGTCTGCTACACAGCAAATGGGGCTGTGTGGACATCGGTGGTTGGGGGTGGAATAGCAGGGCCCAGGAACATGGGTTTTATGACGAAAATCTTAGGACAGAAAAGTTGACAGACTTTTAGATACATTTAATTACATATTCAAGCAGAAACTCTTAAATTTAGTAATTTTGAAAATTTGGAATGATTTTGGAGGAACAGTTTCTGAGGATTTTTCTTCTGAGAATCTACTACTCAAGGAAAATAGAGCTATATTTTGCTCTGCCCTGGGAAATAACTGTCAAGATCACAGCGGCCTGGAGAAGGGATATTTGGGTTTCAGTCATGTTTCATGTCACACGTGTCACCGTGTCCTGAGAATCAGACTGCTAAGCAGTACTGAGTGATTGTCCCTTAACTTTCTATGAATATCTGGGATTATTCAGACCATGAACAGATTCGGACAACTTACTGTTCTTCGTAGCACAGCTGAGCAAGACTGCTTAGCAGTTGAGGGGATCCGGACCCCAGTATTGTTTGGTTATGATATGCAGTCTGGCTGTAAACTAAGGTAAGAGAGGAACTTGCTTCTCTTGGAACCTTGTCTGTGTTGATCAGAAAACAAAGCATTCCTGTTCTTCCCCGTTCTAATCGAACCTCTGCATCAGCCAGTGAGCGCATGGGAGAGCCACGGTGTGACCGGTTAGCACTAGTGACAGTACTTTGGTTTTCTAATTTTAATTTTCACAACCGTAAACCATTTGTCGTGATTCAGAGGAAAACTGTTGTAATCACTTTTCTTATCAGATGTGGCAGGGTAAAAATCCCAAGGCTTCTGTGGGTTTGAAGGTTGCACAGCACTTAAAGTTCACAGTAAAAATACTTTGCTTGAAAGTCCTTCCTGTATTTCTGAATTTTAATATACATAGTGCAGCAGCCCCAGTAAGAAGAAGCCTGAATGTGATCTCTGTTTTTATCTTTTTAGCATCAAACGTGTATATATAGTGGAAAATGTCAAAGAGCCCTGCGTGGCTTTATTATAAAGACGCCAGCTCGTACTTCATTTCCCCCACACTGCACACGGTCACTTGCAGCTCCTGTAGCTGATTGTTTGGAAATTTACTCCCAAATCTGTCAATAACGTATGAGTAATACTATTTCTGATACTTTGGTTTTATTGTGTTTTTTAGACCAACACACACCATTTACATTATTGGTTCTGATCCCTTTAGACCGGTATTTCTCAGAGGGTGTTCCTTGGATTACATTTCCAAAGAGTCAGTAGGGGTATGTCTGTGGTCCAATTAATGTTTGAGGAAAACCAAATTAAAAACATGCTTCCTTACTGTAAGGACTTCTCAGAGCCTTTAATATGCCAGTGTGCTCCAGGAGGGACATGGGCATGCAATATTTCCCAAACTTTTGGCTACAGAACTCTTCTTGTACAGAGTGTCTCAGTGGGATGCAGTTTTGTTTCTCCCTGGCCAACCAAGATTTCTCAGAGTTAGAGACACTTGGGCTTCTGTCAAATAATCCGTTTGGAGAGAGAGAAAATAAAGCAACTGGAGATGGCTTGCGTGTTGTTGAGGCCTGTGAGAACTGTTGGAATGAACAACAACCCCATTCCGTTGACCTCTTTTTCCTTCCCAAAAGACTGCCCAAAGCCATCACATGTCAGCTCGCAGTGCAGAAAGTGAAGAGCCTCCTGAAGGGCCAAGGCTTCCCAGACTATGTGGCGCCTTTTGGAGATTCCCAGGCCCAGGATGTGCTGGACTGGGTACCCATCCACTTCATCACCCAGGCATCCCCCATGAAGGTAAAGGGGAAGTTGAAGGCCACGTGCGAGTGCTCTCTCCCACTCGCTCTGCTCCGCCCTGTGGGGAGGTAGAGGGGGCGGGGGGCACCTGTTGAGGCAGAGGGACGGCCTGGGTAGGAACTTGGGCTTTTTTATCCGATGGGCCTGGGTCTTGAAAACAGATTTTGCCTTTTGTTACCCCGCTTGCCTTTGAGGGTTTGAGCCTGTTTTCTCATCTGTGAAATACGGAGTGAGCTATAGTATCAGCCTCCTGGGCCTGTTGAGGTAAATGAGGTAACATTTGCGGGGCCTGGTGGTCACTCCGCACATCACCAAGGATGTAGGAGACTATTCCTACGATCATTGTTGGTGTGGCGTGAGGCATCGTGATAGGGCCGAGGAGTGTGAGGACTGTGGCAAAAAGTGAGACGACTCCTGTCCACAGCACCGTCCCAGCCATTGTCCCCTGGTCTATAAAGGCAGCCCACCTGTGAGAGCTTTCAATTCCAAAGTTCCTGAGTTTATGGAAGTTGACATCCTACGAAGACGTTCCTGATCACACGTGACTCCTCTGCCCACCTGTTTCTTTTGTCTCAGCCGTCAGAGTGTGGGCTGGTCCCCGTCACTGGAGGCGTGCTTTCCATCTTATCCTTTAATCGCCCAGCTTTTGCTTGTCGCAGCTTCTCAGGCCTCTCATTATCTGCTTAGCATATTAATAGCAGGGGGCCAGTGGGGGTGAGCACTAGTTCTCCAGCTCTGATCTGGCCCTCCTCCTGAGTCCCCAGCAGAGACCCATGATTACTAAGTCCCTGCTCTTCAGCTGCTCAGTCTGGGCTCAGCTCTGCCGCCTCGGTGAACCAGGCACGTTGCTTCTGGCTTCTCAGAGGTGGGTTAAGACATTGTTACTACCCCCTCAGAAGGGAGGACAGGTTGGGAGGAGAGGCAGTGCAGACATTCGCATTTTCGGGGTCTGTGCTGGTGCAGGGAGCTCAGAGGTCCTGGAGCGGGTTTTGTATCCACCTTGCAGGAAACTCAGTTGGCAGCAGACCCGAGCGCATGTGCCAGGCCCAGCTTCGACTGGCTGCGTGTTGCCTCTTCTCCTAATAACAGATACTCTCAGGCTTTTTCAGCCTGTGACCTTCCTAAGAGGCAGTTCCCAGCTAAGGAGTTCCACCAGTGCCTTTTTGGCAGGCACCAAATTTAGCAGGCTTGCTAGCCTTTCATGCCCTGAAGAGGCATATTTTTAAAAACTTGTTATTGTGGGAAAACTTCAAACATACACAGAAGTCGACTATTACAATGGAATTCCTTCTACCTGTCATGCAGTTTCAGCGGTTATCACATTTGCCAACAAACATGGTGTAAAGGCAGGAAAAGGATTGGGAAGGCCCACTTGGCCACTCTTCCCTGGGGCAGAGGCCTCAGGCCCGCTCCCAGGTCTCTGGCCTGCACTCTGGCTTGTGGCAGCGCTGCTCTCGGTTCACATGGAGAGTTAGTATCTTTTTTTTTAAAGATTTTATTTATTTATTCGACAGAGATAGAGACAGCCAGCGAGAGAGGGAACACAAGCAGGGGGAGTGGGAGAGGAAGAAGCAGGCTCACAGCGGAGGAGCCTGATGTGGGGCTCGATCCCAGGACTCTGGGATCACGCCCTGAGCCGAAGGCAGTTGCTTAACGACTGAGCCACCCAGGTGCCCCAAGAGTTAGTATCTTTGACAACTTACAGACTTAACTGTATCCCCCCCGCCCCCCGCCGTGTAACAACTTGTCAAGTGATGAAATTAAATAAAAGAAAGCATTTACATTTCCTCTAGGTGCATTTTAACATGAAGACGCCATTAGGCTTAATTTCTATGACTAATGCCATGCTCTCTCTCCTCCCCACCCAATGCCAGCTTCTCCCCTCAAGAATCTCTGAGTTGGATGGAGTTGGGGCAGTTAAGGCCCAAGGTCCCATGGTTCGGTGTTGGGAATCTCCACAGCTTCCAAGTAATGCTGGCCTCTTTAGAAACAGGAGCGGATGGAAAAATGATACTTTAGGTGTTAAAATATTTTTGGAGCATCGAGTACTTTAAAATATGTGCTCTCAGCTGTTTTTATCTGAACTTCTAGAGTCTCTTCACTCTCTTGTTCAGAACATTTTGTAATATGTGAAACATTTTATAATTAAAACTCTGAACTGCAGAGTAAGTTTGACATGAGGTTGTGTAATGTTTGGACTGATTAATGGCATTTCGTTGTGCAGGATTCTTGCCAGCTCCCGGTGGCTTTGGTTATAGAAGTGAAGTGGACTAAATACGGGTCCTTACTGAACCCACAGGCTAAGATAGTAAACGTAACTGCAAGTCTCCTTTCATCCTCCTTTCCTGAGGTAGGTCTAACTTGGGTTTCAAGGTGTGGGTTAAGACGTAAGTCCAGACAAAACTCAAGTGTGATAGTGAAATTTATTTTGTGAAAAAGATTATTATTGAAATTTAATCTGAGTTCTTAAAACAGTTCAGCATTTTCACTGACAACAGTTGAATTGACACTAGCATTCTTGTTTAGATTTGATCTTTAAAATTCTTTGAAAATGGGGTTGGGACTGACATTGGTGGGTTAGGACAACCTAGGTAGAAACTCTCCCGGTTGAGTGGCTGAGGAGCCCTCCTCATGCGCAGGACGTGCACTGACCGTGGTCGCGAGAGGAAGGGAACACACCTGTCCCAGCTTTGTTATCCCGAGCACACGCGCGCACCCTGGAAGGCAGGGCTTGCAACTCTCTCTGTGTTACAGACCAACTCAGGAAATGAGCGGACGGTTCTCATTTCCACTGTGGTTGCTTTCGTGGACGCGTCTGCACCTGCGGAGGCAGGCTTCAGAGCTCGGCCAACCATCAATGCCAAGCTGCCGTTTAATTTCTTCTTTCCGTTTGTTTGACGTAAGTTGTTCATCGCCTCTAGAAGCGAGTGCTGTGGGGCCTGGGCTCCCTGGGAGACATCCCGGTATTCTCCCTCTGACCTGTGGGGTTGCCCTCAGACCACACACTTCCCCTCTCCACTCACTCCCCTCCTTTTGGAAATTTTATTCTCCTTGGTTTGACCTTAGAATGGGGCACCATCTGGTCTTGGTGATTTCCAGTCAGCACGTAGGTCATGTGCGGAAACCAAACTGCATCTTTGGGAAGATGGTAAAGGGGACAGACCCGGAAGTAGTGCAGGTGTTGAGGGTTTATCCAGTTTACGCATCCTCTGCTTCAATGTGAGTTATTTTTAAAATACTCATTATTTATAGTTCAGGTTTTCTTTCCTTTTCAGGTCCCATGGAGATGAATACAAAAATAGCAAAATATTGTATATAAAATCATGCGAGTAGAGTACTCGGCCACATGAGGGGATCTTTCCCCCAGTGTCATCTTCCTTCCACAGTCTTGGGTCTAACTGCTGTTTCGGTGGCAGGCACTGGAGCTCTCCATCTGGTGGGCTGTTTGGGATGCCACAGAGCAGTTCCACACAGTTGATGCTGGAAAGAATAGAGTAGGAGGGCCCGAGGGAAGGAGTTTCTTTTATACGTTAATCGTACAGTAATTGAGAAAAACGTTGTCAGGTGGCAGAACAAGGTAGAGCCAGTTAGAAGCTGGAGGCTGCAGAGGAGCTAAGAACCACCTCTGGGGGAACATGCGTGAAGAGGAACTGTTTAAAACAGCTTGAGAAGACAAGACTTTTCTAGAATGGGCTGGTAGCTAAGGTCACTTCCTTTTTTCTTTTGTCTTTCAGAATGCTCATGAAAGGGTACACTGGTTTCTCATACATGCGAAATGTGAGAAGTATATTTGATGAGATTAAATTTTATATACAACTAGTAGTCCAGCTTTGCCTTCATTTTCAAGCAAGAGTCAAGTGGTCAACATGAGAAAATATAGTTTGTGATACATTGTGATATGGGGTGAGTATGGGATGGGAAGCTCTTGGTCACGCCAAGAGAGAGCGAGCCTTCCCATAGACTTTCTCCCCAGCCCCCCGGAATCCAAGTTGGGTGGGGCTGAGGCAAAGGCATCAAACCAAACCTCTCCCCCAAACGGCCCCAGGGCGGGCAGCTGGCTTTCTCATCAGAGGCACAAGCCTGTGAGGCAAGGGTCTTCTCTTTGGGATGGAGCAGGCACGTGTCTAGTTGACCTCAGCGAGAAGTCCGTGCTGTCTCAATAGCTTGTTCAGTCTTTCAATTTCTCGTTCCTGTCATTACAAAAGCAGACAGATAACTCAGTTTGCCTTCTGTGCCTCACCAGGGATGTGGCAATTATTCAGTAGGCCCCAAGAACACAAAGCTGAATGAACACAACGCTCCTGGTGGAGTCTGCCAACGTAGCCTGTGGAGGGACCTGGCATAGCTCTGGGGAAGGAGGCGATGCCTAACCTGAAAGGACAAGGAAAGCTGAGCCAAGGGCAGTGTCCAAGTGAGGGCCTGGCGGGGAGAAGCACCGGACTGAAGGCAAACAGATGGCATTTCCTAAAGTGTCTTCTTACCTTCTCAGAGCAGCTGAATTCAAGGTGTTGGATCTTGGCGGCCAACTGTATATTCATCTGTTTTAACCTCAGCAGTTGCCGTTCTGAACGTGTCTTAACTGAGATGATTATTCCTGTAAAATAATTGAGGGTCTTAGTGATACAGGTTGCTATTTAACCCCTTGGAAGAAAAACTCTGTATTCCTTCTAAGTGTAAACAGTTGGGAAGAATGGTGGCAGACAAAACAGTCCATCGCTTAAAGGCATTGGAACCAGGAAGGTCAGATTTTTTTTTTTTTTTTTTTTTAATTTCTGAGCTACTGACTAACAAGTTGTGAACTATTATTTCCCTTCAGCTCGTGTGGGCTAAGAAATCCTTTATAGTCACGTGACCAGATGAGTGTTATCGCTCCTCCATACAGAGCTTGTTCACCACGGTGCACTGTACATAAAAGACACAAAAGTGCGAGACTGGAAATGCTTACACTTAGCCTTGGGATTGTCAGTTTCCCAGTTTTCTGCCTCCCACACCTACAGCCAGTTCAGCTGACAGGCGATCAACTAAGTCTTGGCCGACAGAGGGGTCATCAGCCTCATCTGATGGTTCCCAAATGTCTACACCACAGCGGGGACATGGCCTCAAAAGACTGTGCAGCAACTGGGGATGCTCTGTGCCTTCCAAGAGTGACCATGTCTGGACTTGGTGGCCGCGAGGCCCAGGAGCACTGGCCCCTTGTCCCCGGCATTCTTGGCTGTCAGTCCAGTTGAAGCGTGTGTTGCTTTTTCAGACTTCTCATGTCCGGCCACTAAATCGATAGCAGCGCAGCAGTGGGCATTAGGCAGTCCTGTGGCCTGCTACCATTCAGACAAAGAAAATGAACAAATCTCAGGCATTTGGTTTTATCTGCAAAAGCAAATCTCACCATGGTGTGATACGAGAGTAAACGGTAGTAACCATGTTCATGAGTCATTCATAGGAATGGTTCATCTACCTCCGTGGTACATAACCTTTGCAGAGTATTTTCCTGTTCGATGAATAATCAATTAGCATATTCAATAGTAAGTGAAGAGCTTCCTTATTTCCTTTGACAGAGCCCAAATGAATATTTTTAATGGGCTTTCATCAGTAGATCTAAACTGGCTCCTAAAGCCAGGGGGAGCCCACAGTGCCCACAGGCAGAACCCCTCACACAGCCCTGCATCAGACACGTGACACTTTACTTGCCAGCAGGGGAGGCTGGGATAGGACTCACTGTGCTGCCGAGCGAAGGAGCTCCATGTCAGAGGACAGGCCTGCGTCACTCACTCTCCTGGCAGTGACTGAGAGCCTCGTGCTGGGCCCTCGTCTAGGGATTCCCAAACCTGGCTAGACACCCAAATCACCTGGTAGTGCTTCAAAAACAGACACCCTGTGAGGGTCTACCTCAGACTTCCAGAAACACTGGAGGTGATTCTGATGTGGTGGGTTCACAGATCCAGTGACTAGAGTTCACTGACAGCCGAACAGTTAACAGCAGAAACATGGCTTCTCAGAAACGGAGCCTCCCTGCATCACTAGGGTGTGTGTGAGGAATAGGATCTTTACCTCAAGTACGGTAGACATTATTTCCCCAAGTGTGTTCTCTAGAGCCAAAGTCTACGACATGTTAACGGGTGTTATTTCCCCAAAAGTGTCCACTTGGTCAATTTGGGGAACTCCCGAGTTCTCAGTCCGCCTCATGCCAACAAGTGCTGTGACTTCCTTGAAGGGGCAGAATCTAGTGTAGAACATTTCTCAGCTTACTCACACCCCTTCTGGATGGTGCCCCTCCCAGGGTAGAACATTCTTCAGGAAACACCAAATTAAAAACAAAGGAGCTCTGGGAACCCAGCTGGAGGGACTTAAAGATTAGTCTGACCCTTTCTATAAATACCTTCTAATAATCATGAAAATAAGGCCTAACGGAGAAAGGTGGTTCCTCTTAGAACATATGTAACTTGGTGTCAATCTGTAGCCACAGAGGCATTGGTGGGACACCAAATCAGACCACTACATTTTTCTCTACAAAACACTAGCTAGGAGGAGGAGGAACCACGACCTCTGCGTCCACTCCCAGGCTCTGGCCCCCAGCTATCCCCCTGCAGCCTGGGAGTACCGGGGACATACCGTTGATGATCCGGGCCACCCGCCACAGCCGGAGCAGAATCAGCAGGCCGAGAGCCTCAAACTGGTGCTTTCGGAACAGGAGGACAAAGTCAAGGATGAAGGATACCACCACCACAATGGCGTCCAGGATTTCAAACTTGTGGTGAAAGAACTCCATGCGGAAGACAAATAATTTAAAAAAAATCTCCATCATAAAAAAGGTCAAGATGGCAAAGCTCATGTAGTGGAACACCTGGAGAGGACAGAGAAGGCGCAGTGAGAACAGATCCAGGGCTGGCCACAGGCTGGGGCAGGGGACACACACGAGCTGGCCTGGAGTGCACCTGCCTGGGCGCCGGAGAGTGAATGCGTTCATTTGACCCCTCCCAAACTCCGCCGGCAGGGCTAGGCCGGGACACCACGGACGAGGGCTCTGCTCTGCCCTCTGAAGGGCAGTTGGGCAATGGCAGGATTGAAAATCTCCCCCATGCCCTTTGGCCCAGTAATCCCAACGCTAGGATTTTATCCCACGGCTATGCTCACACGTGCACACAGGCATGTTGCAGGGATATTTGCTGCAGCATCATTTGCAGACAAGAGATTTTCTACGTTGTAGAATAGAAATACCTAGTGGAGGGCACTTGTCAAATGCATCACGGTACCTCCATACGGAGCACTGTGCAATTGTTAAAGACCAGGGCTGGCTCCTGTGTATTGACTAAAAATGGTCACCAAGGTAGATGGTAATTGAAGAGGGTTGCCAGATCTTGATTTGTAAATACCAGTTTTCATTAAAGTAACCACGGCCATCCTAGGACAGGGAAAGTACAAAGTGAGCTGGGACATTATCTTGGGCCAGAAAGCAAGGAAATGCTCAAAGACTGTGGAGTCGTGTTAAAAGCATATAGCAGTCAGCCTGAAGAGATGGTGACCAAATTTAGTAGGACAATTTGGACCCTGAACAGAATGACTGATTGTAATACACTGAATTAAAAAAAAAAAATCCATGAGTCCTTAGTGATACATCCACATTTGGGGAAAAAAGGAAAGCTCTTCTCTTTCTCTCTCTATAAAAACCAACAAAAAAACCACCTACCAGATGTAAAATGAATGACAGAAATCTCAGTTTGCATCCCCCAGTGTATTCACCGACTCGGGCAGTGGCCATCAGGTGGGTGCTAAGTGGGGAAGAGGATCTTTGCATGGTAGTCTTTGCACAGTGTCACTGTGCAGATTATTTATAACTGCCCCTGGACAGTGGAACAGCTCGGCATTTACCACCTGTAGTGATCCCAGTGAGTAACCCTGATAGCGATGTGCCATGCTATAAAGAAAACAGCCCACCAGCCAAGCACTCTCGCTAACTGAGCCTCTGGACCTAACCTCTGGTGTGCAGGGAATAAGAGAGCAAGTTGAATGACCTCTGGGGAAACAGACAAATCCAGAACATGGGACATCCTACAAGATGACTGGCTGGACTTGGGAGTGGGCGGGAGAACTCTTCCAGATCAGAAGAGCCTGAGGAGCTATAACCAAGTATCATATTAGAAGTCTGGATCCTAGTTTGGGGGAAATAAAAGGGAGGGCATTATAACAGATATTCTTGGGACAAATGAGGAAATTTGAATATAAACTGGTTATTATGGAATTACAATTTTTTAGGTGTGATAACGTGATTACAGTTTTGTAGGAAAAAGATCTCATTCTTAGGCATAGTGAAGTATTTGTGTCCTGATGTCTAACTTACTTTCAAATGGTCGAAAATACATGGATGTGTTCATGGATATATATTGAGATAAAGCAAATGTAGCAAAAGTATATTTGCCATTTTTCATAGTAAAAAGTTGAGGAAAAAAGCACAAGACAGTGAGGGGCGCCTGGGTGGCTCAGTCAGTTAAGCATCTGCCTTTGGCTCAGGTCATGATCTCAGGGTCCTGGGATCAAGCCCTGCATGGGGCTCCCTGCTCAGTGGGGAGTCTGCTTCTCCCTCTGCCCCTCCCCCTTCTTGTGCACACGCACATGCGCAAGCTCTAATAAAAAAAAGTATCTTAGACGGTACAGCAGGTATGTCACTGATCGTGTTAAAAGTAGAGGGAGAGGAAAAATACTCATCCATCTGTGGAAGGACCTGGACTGGCCACAGAAGAAAAGCTAGCAGCTGCCTTGGGAAGGCTAGACAAATGTCTGGGATGGGCTCAGGCAGCAGCTGGGAATTGGGGAACAAACATAGGGACCATGTCAGAATGTTGACAGGCCAAGACATAGCTCGTCTGCTACTATAGATGGGACAGTATCACTCTCTTGGTCAGATCCTTCCTCTAGAAGCAGTGACATGCCTCAGCTCAGCGGTCTAGCACTATTCGAAATTCAAGCCATCAAGTGAAATGAGGTTTCCTGCTTATAGTAAATGCCTGTCTATAATTTGGAAAGAAGACATTTCCCCTGCTCTTTGGTTAAAAGCACCCAGTCAACTTAGTCTGTTAAGGACTTGCTACTCCCAGGAGGGTGCCATCTGCCCCCATCTGCCCACCTCAGGAAGGACAGAAATGAAGGGTATTAAAGGGCTGCCGGCACCCTACCATGGCGGCATAGTCGTTCTTGTCAAGCTCGATGATCTTCAGGTCCAGAATGAGCTCGGCAAGCACCAGGAGGGCATCCAGAATGACCAAGCAAATGATGATAACCTGCAGACCAAGGGAAGGATCGAGAAACCATGAGACCTGAAAATTGACCCTCCTTCCATCTTTAAGGGCCAGAAACATCTAGGGGAAACCACTGGGTGAAGATGCCAAGGATGGGAGGCCACTGCCCACAGCCACACACCTTCCAGAACTGTCAGACCCCCAGGCAGTGCCTGTTCTGCTAGAGCTGCTCTGCCTGGCTCACTGAGTGACAGTCACCACTGGTCTGTGTTCATTCGCTGTTTCTCAGCATCTCTCAAGCCAAACTGCTAATTCCTAGATGGCAAAAAAAATTTTTTCTGAAATTTTAATTTTTCTATTTCTGGAGACTTTCTTGCCAGGGTATACCCAGAACAGATGCTCAATAGATAATTAAAAAGATCCGCCTCAGAGATCTGAGTCACGGAAGTCCCTCCAGGGACTGCCTTCCTTGAGGCAGCCGGATTAAGTGATGTCCACTGTACGCATAGCGTAGCTTCTGGCTGGGGCCGTCAATAGCGGCCCAGCTCAGGCGGGCTCGTCGGGGTGACGGGCAGATGGAGTCCAAGGTTTCCTGGGGACTGAGGAGACGTGTGAGAAAGACCATCTCGGCGGCTCTGTGACCTGCTGGTGGAGGAGGACGGTGGGGACCAGGGTGCCAGGCGTGTGGGCTCCCGCCGACGATGGGGGGCCCACGGTGACAGAGGTGGTGGAGACGCTGGTGGGGCTCCAATGGCAGGGTGGGGGTGATGGTGTTCGGTGGTGGAAACGGCAGCAATGGGAGGAACCCCAACAGACACTGTGTGACCCCTGTCTTCCCTTGGGAATTCTGGACCCCCCACTGCCTCGCTCAGGCCCTGCTTCCTACGTCTGACACGCTCAGGGAGATTCTGCAAGTCCATGTGCCATTTTCTCGCAGTGCCAGCACTTTCAGGCTGAAACTGAGCAGGCCTGGGTAAAAATGGACTAGTAAACCTTCTGACCGTTTCAGGCCGTAGCTAATACTTCAGTAATTAAAGCGTTTGAAGACTTGGTTTACTGTGCAGATTGCACGGCAAAGTGCTTTGTAATGAACTTTTCACACATATCCGAGTTCAGTAGCTCAATAGAGATTCAAGCCTCTGGCGGGTGATTTTTCCTTTTGCTTTCTTCATCCTTGGTTTTATTTTAGAGCTAATGGGACATGAGAGCTCATCTGGTCTAAAACCAAGGCACAGAGACATTAGAAACAGAGTGACTATGAAGCCCTGACACACGCCACACGGGAACGCCCGGAGAAGCCACGATGCTGCGAAGAGCAGCCACACGCGGAGAGACCGCCCGTCGCCTGATTCCACTTGTATGAAGAGTCTGGAGCAGGCGAATCCACACACACAGCGGATCAGCGGTTATCAGGGGCTGGGGACCTATTGTGTGATGGGTACCGGAGCTCCTTTTGGGGTGACGGAAGCAGTTTCGAACGAGACGGTGGTGGTTGCTCAGCATGTGAAAATGCTACATAAGTGCCACTGAATTACTCACTTGACAATGATCAACTTCACATGAATTCCTCCTCAATTAAGACCAAGACAGACCAACCCAAGGTCACAAAACTACAATGCCTGGGTCCCACTCCTGGCCTCTGTTAACTAATCCCCAGACCCTGAATTTGCCACTTCCCAAGGCAGTGCTCTTTCTGCGGGGAGTCATGTCACAAAGAGAAATGCCGAGAATTGAGGGAAGCTGGTTAATTCCACATCCAGACGGGGCAAACAGGGCCAGGCCCAGCAGGAGGATGCAGTGGTGTGAGCGCCGGCTACGGGGCCGCCAGCCCTGGGCCAGCCCCACATTAGCCTCGACCCTGGGCACGTCTCTCAAGACCGATGAGCCTCCGGTGTTAACTCTAAGCTTCAGCGTCCTCTTGGAGAAAATGGGGTTGACCACATTTTCCACCCTAGATTGACAGTGGGAGCATGACATGAGGTAACGCATGAAGGGTGCTTAGTACAGAGCCCCGCCACAGTGAGCAGGTAATGAAGCGAAGCTCCTTGACCTTCACGACTATCCTCCCCTGGCTCAGCTCCCCTGTCCACGCATGGATTCCACAGAGGCCCAACACCTCCTGTGTTCTCTCCCTGGCTTGTATCATCCTGTGGGAGAAGTGATGGCAATTAACTATGTATCAGGTCATCTAGGCTGCTTCAAACCATGGGAACAGGTAGATAATACATCCAAGAAAGGGATTCCAGAATCCTCTTACATGCTGATTCTACTGACTGAGATCAAACCCCTGAACTGGTATCCCCACTCCATGCTGGTCTCCCTAAGCCCCTCTACAAATCTCGTCGTGTCACTCCCTCCCACCCATACATTTAGATTTTCTGTGGCCGCCCACTGCCCACAAATGACCTTCTAGCACCTCCTCTCTCGCCAAGTTATCCCTCTACTTGCTGCACGTAAGCCATATGGACCCTTCTCAATTCCAGGAATGCGGCAGATCCTTTCCTATCTTGGGCCCTTTGCAAACACAGTCTCTCTCTCTGGAAGGTTCCTCCCCTCCCCATTCACAGAGCTCACCCCTGCCCAACCTTCAGGTGTCAGATGAAATGTTGCCTCTGCCACCACACGTCCTCTGACACCCAATCCTAGGGTCAGGTGTCTTCCTACCCCCAGGATCTGTCAGAGCCCCCTTCTGTCTCCCTACAGAGGGCTTCTCTTCACTTGCAACCAGCATCAGTCAGGGTGATGGTTCCTGGAGTGCCTGCCTCTCCACAGACCATCGGTCCTCTGAGAGTAAGGATGGGGGGTACCTGCCACACTTGCTGCTCTGTCCCCCGCACACAGAAGTCACTGCTCAAGAAGTGACTGTCCAGTGAATGACTAAGCATCTCTGCTTACGTTTCAAGGGTCAGGCTGCTGCTTCTCAGTAGGAGTGTCCTTAGAGGTCCGGGCTCAGCGGGCAGCCCTGTGGCCCAGTTGGGAGGTGAAGGGCCTCCCGGAGCAGGGAGGCCCAGGGTTCCCCTTGCAGCTGGAGGGAAACTGGCTCCCTCCTTCTGCTTCTGAAATTGAGGGTTTGGGATTTCAACCCCAACAACTTAATACCACGTTTCCTTTCCTGTCACAGCCGCAGAGAAACGCACGGAGCTGCGAGGCCTGCTGGGCTGTTTGGCCTGTTTCGTTTCTCTAAGCTACACGAAAGCGAGAAAAAGACCAAAATAATTTTTTTTTCTATCTTACCCTGGAACAAAGTCAGTGATGGGAGAGGCAAGGGCTGTGTCTGCTTCCAGAAGGGAAGTCAGCTCTAGGGAGGCACTGGTTTATTTCAGTTTAGGAGGACACTTGCCACAGGGTCCCCAGAATGGCTCCATTATGGGACCTGGGCTGACGAGGGGCTGCATGCTCCCCTAATGTCCTGGGCCTCCTGCATTCTCCTCAAAACAGATTTCCAGACACCTGCCTGCACACTTCAGGGCTAGGGGCTGAGACAGGGCCCTCCAGACTCAACCTGCATTTGTCCTTCCAAGTCAGAAGATGCAGACAGGCACTGAACCCTTCACTGTTCTTTGAAGTCCGCGTGTCCCTCTCATGTTCTCCCCCAAGCGCACCCAGAGGTCAGTGGTGGGCTACCAGAGAAGGATCGCTCCACAAAGTGAGAGACTGAAGCCCCCATGGTGATAAGTCTGGGAGACACAGGACCCTCTTGGCCTTGTTCAGCTCAGGACAGGCACTCAGTGTTTGCTGAATGAATGCAGGAACGTTTTCTCTGCCTCCAGTGTCTACCCTTCCGTTTACTTATTGTGTAGGGATAGTAAAATCCACAGAACGTAAAATCTACCATAACAAAATGTGAACCATTTTGAAGTTGGCATGTGGTTCAGGGGCATCAAGCACCTTCACAAGGTGGTGCAAGCATCACCACTACATAGTTCTGGAACGTCCTGATGACCCCACATGGAAACCTGTATCCATTAAGCAGTCCCCTGCCATTCTGCCCTCCCTCCAGCTTGGAACCACCAGTCTGCTGTCTGTGTCTATGGACTTGCCTACAGTGCACATTTCGCATAAATGGACTCAGACAACATGTGGTCTTTCATGTCTGGCTTCTCTCACTGAGCGTCACCTTGTCAACGTTCATCCACTCATAGCAGGTGTCACTGCTTCATTCCCCTTCATGGCCGAGTATGGACAGCCTACATACACGTGGTTTATTCACTCGTCAGGTGACAGACCTTGCACTGACTTCGGACTGACGTATTTTATCCCTGACAGCATAGGTTGTGCCCAGCGCTGTACAGGGCACCTGACACAGGGTTAGTATCAGTAGACAGACATCGAACAAACAGGGCGTTGGCAGAGATAGGCCCCCACCCCGGCCTCGTGACTCTTGGTGACGGCGCTGCCCCACCCCAGGCATCCTGGGCCTCTGCCCACCTACCTGAAACCTGTGGGAGCTGAAGAGCTTCCTCAATGTGGCCCTGAAGTCGAGGGGGGGCCGGGGCACGGGGACAGGGTCCGCCATTGGGTTGGGGGCTCTGCCCTCCTCGCCAGAGGCAGGTGCTGGTGGTGTCTGCTCCTCCTCCTCGTCGTCCTCCTCATTCTCCCATTTCTTGTAGTTGATGTTCCAGGCATGGTAATCGTCCCCAACGACAGTGAAGTGCTTCAAGAACTTGCTCATCCTCTTGGCTGGAGCCACTTTGGCCGTGCGGGAGCTGGCCTGAAGGGAGGGGAGAGAGAGCCCGTGCTCAGGCAGGGAGGCCCCTGGAGCCCGTCCAGACCACTCGGACCTCACGTTGCTCTGGCGGGGAGCAGGGCCCAGGCTGGGCCAGGCCGCAGGGGTGAAAACAGTCCTGGCCCTCAGAGCACCATGCAAGCAAAACCGTGAGGTCACGGTGGTTTCTTGTGCTTTTATTTTTGGAATCCAAGGTCTCAGTGCCGGCGAGGCAACAGGAAACCCCAGAACCCATCAGGCCTGTCACTATGGTCTGGTTGGCAATAACCAATGAAATTGGTACCGCAGCCCAGTCACAAAATACCCACCACGTGTAAATACCGGAAGAGTGGCCCCATGGTTCAGAGACATCACAACCTGAAAAACCGGAGGTGAGAGTTGGCAGGGCAGGGGTGTG
Source organism: Ursus americanus (assembly GCF_024610735.1). Lineage (NCBI taxonomy): Eukaryota > Metazoa > Chordata > Mammalia > Carnivora > Ursidae > Ursus > Ursus americanus. The sequence continues at coordinate 17,315,055 of NC_142156.1, read as the reverse complement.
GAAAGCCAAAAGTAAAAGTACCCACAGTTTCACAGAAAAGTGAGGGTCACCCCCTTCGTGCCACAGATCAGCTCTTGAAATGTGAGTGGCAAATAGATTTTCCTAAGTTCAGCCAGTGTTATTTTAAGTACATGATGGGCAGTTGTTTACAGACAAGGACTTCAAAGCAAAAAGCAAATAATCCTCCCTTTGCCCAACTGACCCTACCAGATATTAAATTTCCTATAAAGTTCAATAGTGAAAACTTTGGGGTATGGGTCCAAGAATGGGCAATATGATCAGTGGAACCGGAAAAATGAGCCCAACCAGACCCATACCCCAGTAGGGAACTGGATGTGATGGTGGTGGCAGTACAGATCAATGGGAAAAGGCTGGAGAGATCAGGACGCCTGGCTTTCACAAAAGGAAACAAACAAAACCAATAAAAGATCCCTACCTCACACTCTACACAGAATAAATTTCAGATGCATTAACCTTAACATTTATAAATTAAAAAAATTTTAAATTAAAATAAAACATAAGTATCTTCATGCCCTTCAAATAGGGAAAGTTTGCTTAAATAAAACACAAAACAAATGGATAGACTTGATTCATCAAAACTAAAAGCTTTTATATTTCTCTCTCTCTCTCTCTCTCACACACACACACACACACACACACACACACACACACACACACACACCCCACACAACCCTAGAAAGATACACCACAGACTGGGTGTGACACAGACATACTTGCAATGTACTTAATAGACATTGTTTAGTTTAGTGTCCAGAATACATAAAGAAATCATACAAATTAAAAAAAAGAAGACAACGCCATTGAAGACTGGGCAATGGATATTAATAAGTAGGTCACCTAAAAGGAAACCCAAATGGCAGAGACACAACCTCACTAGGGCTCAGGAAAATGTGAATGGCAAGAATTCTAAAGTCTGCAATAGCAAATGTTGGCAAAGATGTGAAGCAACGGGGACTCTTGAACACTGAACATAGGAATTGACACTGGCACCACCATTTTGGGAAACAATCTGGCACTGTTTTGTCAAGTAGAAGTTGTGTATATCTTTCTTAATAATCTAGTGATTCCATCCCTAGAAAGGCTCCAAAGAGAAACACCCCCACATGTGCTCAAATCAGTGGTTTGTTCAAGAATGATCACTGCAGGGGCGCCTGGGTGGCTCAGTCAGTTAAGCGGCTGCCTTTGGCTCACGTCATGATCCCAGGATCCTGGGATCAAGCCCCGCATCAGGCTCCCTGCTCAGTGGAGAGCCTGCTTCTCCCTCTCCCTCTGCCTGCTTGTGCTATCTCTTTGCCAAATAAATAAATAAAATCTTAAAAAAAGAAAAAAAGAATGAGCACTGCAAATGTTCACCTAAGTGGTGGGAGATAGAGGAATAAGCCTTCTCTCTTCACATGACGGAATGCTCTACAGCAGTTAAAATGAATGAACTGCATTACTATATGTCACTGATGACACCCCAAGTACCCACGTGGCAGCACTGAATACAGTAGGTCACTCCTGCCCTCACTGGCTTCTGGGATTACATACTCTCCTGGTTTTCCTCCCACCTCGATGGTTACTTCTTACCAGTCTCTTTTCCTGTATTCCATAAGAGGAAGACCTTACATTTAAGTATTGACATGCCCAGGGCTCAGGTGTCTTTTCTCCATACTCAGTTCCTAGGGGTTCTCATTCAGCAACATAGCTTTAAAAGCCATCTGTACATGGATTATACAGAAACACTATCTCCAATCCCAATCTCACCTTAGTTATCTAAAGGTTATCTAATACCTAGCATGTTCAAAGCAGAATTATTCATTTGCCACCCAAAATATCTCTATCTCAGTTTAGGGCATTTCGTTTGTCTAGTTCCTTGGGCCAATAACTTTGGCATCATTCTTTAAATGTCTTTCTCCTCATTCAATACTGACCTAACAGTAAATTTTGTTGGCCCTGCCCGTAAATTACTTTCCAAGTAAGACCACTTCTCCCCATTATTTCTCGCTATCTCTTGGCTAGATTACAAGAGCAGCCTCCCACCTCCTCCCAGTATCTGTTCTCCATCCAGCAACTCGAAAGAACTTTCTCAAATATAAATAAGATCACGTCATGCCCTTCCTTAAAACTTTCACATGTGGTTGTTTTTTTTTTTTTCTTTCCAGCACACTCAGGTCTTCTTCCTGGAAATGTCTTCCCTCAGACATCTGCATGGTTCACACCTTCACTTGGGTCAGGCTTCTGCTCAAACATTGCCTCTGCTGAGACCTGGTCTAGTCACCCTTCCCCAGTCACACTACATCCACTTACCCTGCTTCATTTTTCTTTTCTTTTCTAAGATTGTAAGTACTCTCTACACCCAATATGAGGCTCGAACTCACAACCCTGAGATTAAGAGGCTCATACCCTACTGACTGAGCCAGCCGGGGGCCCCTCATTTTTCTTTATTGCACTTATTGGTGACATTATATATGAATTGTTTATCTGTTTATTATCTGCCTACACTCCCCCCACCCAGACTCTAAGGTCCATGAGAGTGGAACTTTCTCCATCTTGTGCAAATGGCCTACCCAGTGTCTTGCACTTCATACACACTCAAAAACACCCAAATATTTAAGTGACTGAATGAATACATAAATGTGGATAGGTCTTTACAAATATATTGGGGGGCACCTGGGTGGTTCAGTCGGTTGAGCGTCCGACTCTTGATTTTGGCTCAGGTCGTGATCTTAGGGTTGTGAGACTGAGCCCCACCTCGGGGTCTTTGCAGGGCGTGGAGCCTGCTTAATATTCTCTCTCTCTCCCTCTGCCCCTATCCCACCCTCTCTCTCTCTCTCAAAAAAATATATATGTTGAGTTTAAAAGGAAGATATAGAAGACTATGAATATAATACCATGTAAGTAAAAATTTAAAAATACATGCAGAATATTACTATATGTGGTTCTGGGAATGTGTAAAATGGCAATGTAAACATACAAAAGAAGGGGATTTCTGCTTCTGGTCATGATAGAGTAACTGGTAGCAGATTAGGCCTCTTGCCGTAAAAAACTATAAAACTGGATAAAATGGATGAAATCTACTGTGGTCCCTGAGAGAAGAGGAACAGATGAGGTGAGCCCCCACACTGACCCTGGCTTTCTACCTAGAGGTACTTTCTGGACTATGGCAGCAAGGCTATTGAGCCTCCCTCCCTCCCTCTCTCAAGAATTTGCGTAGCAAAGTACCGGAGAAAAGGAAGCTCTACAGAGAAGGAACTCCAAAAATCCAACTTTGGCTGAACTCTAAACAGCTGAGAAACTGCCAGAGATGACACAAGGCTGGGTTGGGAGATGTGTGAGTTCCAAACATCCAGAGTAGAGATATCTTGTTGAATACCCTGAGCATTCAGTAGAAATTCCGGAAAAGTCATGCCTTATTAGTAGGCATAACCTAGCCCTATAGTAAGAACTACCTTACACCTGTCCCAAATATACGTAAAAAGAAACCTTGAAAAGATCAAGCAGATCCCCAGGTGAATTCATTGCCTGTTGGAACAAAACTCATATTCCACTAGGGAGGACAACAAAATCACTCAACAATCATAGCATTTAGAAATGCACAGCATACAATAAAAAATTACTAGACAGATAAAGCAGAAAAACATGGCCTATAACCTATAGAAACACTAGCTTACCAAAATGGACAGAGATAATAGAATTGGCCAACAAAGACTTGTAAATAGGTATTATAAATACGTTCAAGTATTTCAAAGAAAATATGAGCTTAATGAGGGAACAAATAGAGAATCTTGATATAGAAACAGAAACTGTAAAAAAAAAAAAATCCAAATGGGCTCAAAGCTGATTAGATACAGTAGGACAAAAAATCAGTGAACTTAGGGGCGCCTGGGTGGCTCAGTCGTTAAGTGTCTGCCTTCGGCTCAGGGCGTGATCCCAGGGTCCTGGGATCAAGTCCCACATCAGGCTCCTCCGCTGGGAGCCTGTTTCTTCCTCTCCCACTCCCCCTGCCTGTGTTCCCTCTCTCTCTGTCAAATAAATAAATAAAATCTAAAAAAAAAAAAAAAAAACCAAAAAAACAAAAAACAGTGAACTTAAAGATAGAGCAATAGAAAATACCAAGTTGAAACCTGGTGAGAAAAAAGGCAGGGGAAAAAACCCAGAGCCTTAAGGACAATAGCAAACAATCTAATATACGTGTACCTAGGGTACATCAAAAGATAGAAGAGAAATTGGGACAGGAAAAAATTTGGAGAAATAACAGGCTGAAAAAATTTCAAAATTTGATGGAAAAATATAAGCATGTAGATCCAAGAAGCTCAATGAACACCAGGGAGGACAAACGTAGAGAAGAATGTACTGGAAGGAGACACCAAATTCATGATGCTGGTTGCCCTTAGGGAGGGGCAAGGGCTAAAAGCAGAAGGAGCCAAAAAGCACTTGAATGCTATCTGAAAAAATTTGAGGAAAATAGGACAAAATGTTAATAGCTGTCAATTTAGGATGATGATTATATAAGTAGTTGATAATATTTATATTCTTTTTTTAAAGATTCTATTTATTTTAGAGAGAGAGAGCACAAGAAGGTAGGGGCAGAGGGAGAGAAAAGGGAGGGAGAAGCAGACTCGCTGCTGAGCAAGGAGCCCAACATGGGGCTCAATCCCAGGACCCCGAGATCATGACCTGAGCCAAAGGCAGATGTTCAACTGACAGAGCCACCCAGGCGCCCCGGTATTTGTATTCTTTTATATTTTTACACTTTTCAAAGTAAAACAAAATGATCTCTCTCCAACAATACACCTTTGATGCATACTCAGGTTTTTTTTTTCCATAATAGGTTTCGTGAGCTCAGGAAAGGTTAGAGTCCAAAGAGATTACCTGGTCTGATCTCCCCACTCTTTCAGAGATGGGAGCACTTCAGACATGGGCAGCCAGGGCTTGCTCAAGGTCTCAGTGCACTTAGGAGTAGAGAACTCAAGCTCTTTTGCCCTCAGTCCACTGTCCTTTCGTCTATGATGCCTTGTACATTTCCAAGCTCCCAATTTGGACAAGGGACATCAGCTCTTTCAGAAGCCTCCCAGAACCCCAACGTGTTCTTGCTAAGTGCCCTGGGGAAGTCCCTGCTCCAAAGACTGCTGGGTGAGGTTGGGGGTGATGAGTGCAGAGAGGGTGGTGCTCCAAATGCTCCATCCAGGAATCCCATGGTTTGGATTCCAGACGGCCTCCTCTGTCTGGCTTTCTGTATGGTCCCAATTCGAGGCTCCCTCAGATACTAAGAGGTCCAAGGAGACCTTATGACCACTGCATAACCTCCTGAGAGTGAACCTTCTGGTTCTTTCCACATCCATGATCCTGGAGCCTGTCTGGCTTTCCTCTCCCCATATATGTTATTCATTCTTCCTCTTCTACCACCCCAGTCCAAGCCTTCATCCTATCACCCCAAAGCCTGCAATAGCCTTGGGGCACCTGGGTGGCTCGGTTAGTTAAGTGGCTGCCTTTGGCTCAGGTCACAATCCCAGGGTCCTGGGGTCGAGCCCCACACCGGGCTTCCTGCTCAGTGGGGAGACTGCTTCACCCTCTCCCGCTCCCCCTCTTTGTGTGCTCTCTCCCAAGTAAATAAATAAAATCTTTATTAAAAAAAAAAAAAAAAGACTGCAACAGCCTTCTTGTGGACTTCTCTCCCTGGACCCAGTTCTTCCAGTGCATTCTCCAACCAGTAGCCCAAGCAGGCCTAATAAACCCTCACCCCTGATCTCAGCACCTGATCATATCACGGCCCCCTGATTTTTGGATAAAAATCCAAGATCCTGGTGGCTCAGTCGGTTAAGTGTCTGACTTTGGCTCGGGTCATGATCCCAGGGTCCTGGGATCGAGCCCTGCATCAGGTTCCTTGCTCAGCGGGGAGTCTGCTTCTCCTTCTGCCTCTGCCCCTCCCCACTGCTGGTTCTCTCTCTCTCTTAAATAAATAAAATCTTTAAAAAAAAGAATCCAAGATCCTTCCTATGATGTACATGGCCCTGTGGGATTTGGCCTTATCTCCTTCCCCATGACCTGCTCACCACACTCCAGCCACACTGCTTGCTCTTCTGTCCCTCCAAGCTCTGCATTCTCCCCAGGCCCAGTATTCACACAAGCTCTTCCCTCCACCTGGACTACTCTTCTTCCAACTCTGAGCTTGGCTCACTCTTACTCATGATTGAAGCCTCAGCTGACATGGCCCTTCCTCAGAGAGGCCCTCCTTGACCCCTAAAATCTAAATCAGTCCCCTTCTCAATTTTATAACCTCTCTTTGTATTTTTTTACAGTTTCTAATCAGAATTTGTGTGTGTAGCCATTTATTTATTAGTCCTCTTTCCACACTAGCAAGCTCCATGAAAGCAAGGCCTGTGTCCCCAGAGTCTCATGGGACACCCGAGAGCAGAAGCCCATCAAGCATCCGTTGGCTGAGGGCAGTGGTACCCTGTCTCCCACGCTGGGCAGCAGCTTGTCTCAGGCTGGACCCTCCACTGCTAGGCTCCCAGGTTGACCAAGGGCCAGGTGTACAGCTATCCTGAAGCCCTCTGGCTTCTCCTGGCCATAATTTTCCCCTTAAAACCCTTTATCTGGCAGATGGAAACTTCCGGTGCTAGTTCTCAGCACGGTGGGAGCCTTGGGGTGCTTTGCAAAAACCACATTTATATTTTACAGGAGAGGAAATTTTTCTTTCTGAAACCGTGCGACCAGTAAAAAGCAACTTTCAGTAATCTGGGATGAAAATATTTATGGCACCCAGCAGAGCAGAAAACAACTCTGGTTTTAAGTCAAGAATATGACATACCAAGAGCAGAGAAGTTTCAGAAAAGGTCAAAGATATAGCTGATCATGAAAATGTTGTGGGCCTCGGCAACCTCACCACCCACCTTGGGCTCTCGGGTTCCTCCCACCCTGCCTGGGCGGTGGAAGGACTGACTCAGGGAGCTACACGGAGCTACACGGAGCACCAGCTTTGGAGCCTGACCTGGTGCCCCCCCATAAGGGCCCACTGTTCTTCAGCGACACAAACTCTCATTTCCACTCCTCCGACTTCATCACCGTCCGTGGACGTTTCACTCTGCTTACCGCCCGCTGCCTGCCCCTGCAACCTCCCAACTCTTCAGTCACACAAACTGATAGAGTCCCTTTGCGGCTCAAGCTAGATTGAGGAGTTGTTTCTGTCACTTGCAACCCCAAGAATAGAGACCAGTAGAGTCCCTTGGACTGGACAGCCCCCATCTCCATGTCCCCTGCATTAACCTTCGCTGTCACATTACATCCCAACACCACTCTCTCCAGGATCACCTTTCTGTATCAAAGCCCATAATGGGGTTCCCACCCTGACTGTCCTGCTTCCTCTCACTGTTGGCTTGGTTCTGTTTGACCATCTCGCCTCTTCATTTCTCTCCCATCTCCAGCCACCCTCCTGGGCCTCCGTGTCCCTGCCCCCACGCCACTGGAAGTCCCCTGGACCCCAATCCTGACCCTGTGCTCATGCAGGGCAACTCCCCCACTTTGGTGGTCTCAGCACACCTGTGTTCTCAACACTGAGAACATGTGCAAATCAGTCTCATGTGCAAATCAGTCTCCAGCCTGATGTCTGGTATCCTGCCAGGTCATTAGTTTGGCTAGGACCCAAACTGAATCAATTTCTTATCTCTTCCCCATATCCACTCTTTTTTTTTTTAAGATTTTATTTATTTATGTGTGTGAGAGAGAAGCAGGCTCCCTGCTGAGCAAGGAGCCTGGTGTGGGACTTGATCTCAGGAGCCTGGGATCATGACCCAAGCCGAAGGCAGATGCTTAACCGACTGAGCCACCCACGCATCCCTCCCCATATCCACTCTTCCTTCCGTGTTTCCCTAGGGCACATCATCACGTGCACCCTGCCACCCAAGCCAAGAGCCAAAGATCATCTTGGGCTCCTCTCTCTCCCTCAAGGCTTGTCAGTTTAACCTCCTAAACACGGCTGCTCCCACTTCCCCTTCTCTTCTCTCTCTTACCCTCTCCTACGGCCAGCACCTCTTGCCTGGATGCCTGCACTGGCCTCCTTCCTGGTCCTTTCTCCACACAGCAGGGGCCAGGGTCCCCTTTCTGCAGTGACAACAGGGCTGTGTCCCTGCTCTCACCTGCCCCTTCCCCCAGGACCTTTAGCCTCCCACCCCGGCCCCTGCCAACTGCTGCCTTCAGGACAAAGGCAAAGCTCTCTTGGTCTCCCCAGGCCCTGGTCTCCTCCCCAGGCCCCCTCTGCTTCTGCCACACCCCAGCCACACCCAGTGCCTCATGGTTCTAGAATAAACCTCACTCCCTCTTGCTCTAGGACTCCGCACACCTGTGCCCACTGGCTGATAGATCTTTTGCCTTTTGCACGCTATTGCTCTTCCAGATCTTACAGACATCTAGATTCTGCCTCCCCGGGGAGGCCTTCCTTAGCCGCCACCTGCTGGGTGAGCCTCCTTCCTCTATTTCCCTGTCCTGCCACTTACTAAGGACTGCTGTGGCGTCTCAGTACTGTCTGTCTCCTGCCCTGGTCTGTGAACCCCAGGAGGGCAGGGACTCTTCCTCCCTCAGTCACATGGAGGGGTTCGGTAACTATTTAATAAGCGAATTCACAGCAAACTGCAAGAGCTACCCCTCAAAGGTAAATGGATCGCCTATTTCTCTTTTACACGTGACAAGTATCATACCAGAAAGATTACTACCTGGGAGAGAAAAACAGACCTAGAAGAGAGAGGAAAAATGTTCTTATGCACGTCTATTTTTACAGGCTCGGTTAGAAGCTGCCATCTGTAGGAGGGGAAATGTCCCTATTTTGTGGTCATCCAACAATCACAGAAAACAGTACTTTTAAAGAAATTCGGCAGACTCCTGATGTCCCTTAAGTCCCTGTTTCCCTGCTCCCTCCCAGAGCCTCCTTCTGGGGACCTGATTTGCTTATCATTCAACATCTCCTGCCTCAAAACTCCAGTAGGACACAGTAGTAGTGACATCTATTATTACTAATTATTTATTCGGTTCTTTGTTTTATTGTATTACCATACCACTAAAGTCCCTTAAACGCATGATTTAATTTTATTCCTAACAACCCCCTGAGGTTGAGGCCATCATTTTGGGTCTTGGTGAGGCAGGTGGCATGTCCCAAGTCATGCACTTGGAAAATGGCGGAGCCAAGATCTGCTCCTGGGCTGCTAGGACTTGGAGCTCATGCTTCAGAACACAGGGCTGAGAAAAAGCCACACAGCCGGGGACTGGAGATCCGCCTTCCAGGGCAGTATCGTGGGCTGGTTGAACTGTGGCTGCCCCCAAATTCCTGTCCGGAATACGACCTTACATGGAATATGGGTCTTTGCAGGTGTCACTAGTTAAAAGGTCTTGAGATGAAATCATTTAGGGTGGGCCCTAAATCCAATGACTGATGTCCTTCTAAGAAGAGGAGGGGACCATGTGCAGATGCAGGCAGAGACTGGAGTGCTGCATCCAGAAGCCACGGGATGCCAAAGATTGCCAGCAATGACCACAGGCGGGGAGAAACGCACAGAGCAGAAGCTCCCCCAAAGCTTCCAGAAGGAACTAACCCTGCCAAAACCTTGACTGGAGACTTCGAGCCTTCAGAGCTGACAGAATTCATTTCTGTTGTTTTAACCCACCTGGTTTGTGGTTATTTATGATAGAAGCTCCAGGAAGCTAAGGCAGAGAGTATGCACCCGAGCCAGCCTGTGACGGGTGGCCATGGGCGCCGTGCTCCCGCCCTTTGTCTTCTCAGGCCACACATCCATCCCAGCTCCGAGGAGAAAGCAGGCTCCTTCAGAGGTCACAAAACCATTGGGAGAAGCCCGTTTCTGCCACCAATCCTGGCAGCAACTGCTTCCTTCTGCTCACAGCTTACAGACCACCACCACCCACTTCTGCTCTCGCCTGATGCTTGTAACAATCCAGAGAGGTAGGCAGGGCAGGATCTCCGCTCCACAGAAGGGGAAACTGAGGTGCAGGGAGGGGAGACCAACTGCCCAAAGTCACATGGTGTGGCAGGATGAGAGAGGCTAGGGAAGGGGGTAGGTAAATGGGTATATTCCTCTTAGGAAGGCAATGGGACAGTTTCTCTCATCTTTAGAAAAAAATGTTTGGGCGGGGGGGGCCGCCAGGGTGGCTGAGTTGTTAAGCATCTGCCTTCGGCTCGGGTCATGATCCCAGGGTCCTGGGATGGAGCCCCACATCGAGCTCCCTGATTGGCGGGAAGCCTGCTTCTCCCTCTCCCACTCCCCCTGCTGGTGTTCCGTCTCTCGCTGTATCTCTCTCTGTCCAATAAATAAATAAAATCTTTTAAAAAAAGAAAGAAAAAATGTTTGGGGGTGCTTGGGTGGCTCAGTCAGTTAAGCATCTGCCTTCGGGGCTCAGGTCATGCTCCTGGGGTCCTGGGATGGAGTCCTGCATCGGGCTCCCTGCTCAGTGGGGAGCCTGCTTCTCCCTCTCCCTGCCACTCCCCCCCCCCGCTTGTGCACATGCTCTGTCAAATAAATAAACAAAATATTAAAAAAAAAAAAAGAAGAAGAAAAATGTTTGAGTTCCTCCAATGTGCCAGGCATGGGAGCGAAGAAGGGGATCAGCCTTAACCAGTTTCTATCAAAATGTAAAATGTTCCTATCATTTGACCTGACAAGGGACTCATACATAAGCACATGGGTGCTCCCTAGAGGGCTGGTACAACAGCCCAGACCTGGAATTGACCTCAAAGCCCATCATTAAATACACTGTGGCAGCCCCACACTAGAGAATACAGGCACTGTTCAGAGGCAGTCAGCCGGTGTACCTGGAGGGACAGACAGAGAAAGGTGTCCTTGATCTGTACGAACTCTATGTGAAAACCAGCACTGCACGGACCAGATTGTGTCATATCATGACATCTTTGTTAACAACAGGCAAAATCGGGGCGCCTGGGATCGAGCCCCATGTCAGGCGCTGCGATCGGCTCGGAATCTGCTGGAGATTCTCTTTCTCTCTCCCTCTCCTCTGCTCCTCCCCCGTCCTCTCTCTAAAATAAATAAAATATTTTTAAAAAACCACACACACAGACAAAATCAACAACCCAAAGCAAACGGTTCCCTCTGGGAAGGGAGTGGGGTTGGAAGGTGAAGAGAAACTTTCAAATTTTATTCTATTAGATTTAAGCATGAGAAATAGCCATTTTTGGAGGGAGATCCTGCCTACAGAGAATTGAATGGTGAATGAAGTATTTGGGGGTCAGGCAGGAAGGAGAATGAACCAATATATACATTACTGGAATCCCTGGATAAGAAAACCAAAACAAGGGTACAGAACAAACACCTAAATACAAAGAAACGTAAGCGGTAAAGCCAGCGTATGAACGCACATCTACCAGCTTTGTTCTTTCTAAAACGCTCTGCGAATGAGGCGGAGATATGGCAGAAAAGCTGATCTTTTGAAGCAACAGAAGGTTTTGCGAGAGGTAGAATCAAGGTTCTGAGGAGCAATCTTCCCTCCCTGAGCAGATGGGGAAACTGAGGCCCTACAACAAGGCAAATGCCTCCAGTCAGCAGACAGTCCTGGACATGTGCCTGGGTCTCCTGTCTTCCAGTCCATTTTCCCTCTCCCTCCTCCACCCTGGGCCTACTCATCACAAAGCCTGGAGCTGCCTACTTCTCCTATCCTCTGCCACCACCCCAGGGTCACCTCCACCTCTCACACCAGAGAGCACTTCTCAAAACATAATCCTGTCACTCTCTGTGCAGAACAGGCTTGAGGCTGCTGTCCTTCGAAAGGCCTGCTTGGCCCTTGGCTGGCAGCGGGGGAGGGGGGGGGGGGATTCCACCGTTCACTGATATGAACAGCTCACAGGGCCTAGAATGTGTACACAATGGGGCTTATGTTGAGCACTGGCTTTCGTTCGGGGAGTCTGGAATTTTGCAAGTGCTGGACAGAAGGTACCCCTGTGACCAGCCCCCAGCAGAAACTGCGGGCACTGCGTCTCTCCCAGGCTTCACAGTGGATGCTTGACCCACACAGTCACCACTCGCTCCTGGAGGAACTGGGTGAGTCCTGTGTTTGAGACTGTCACCCACCATCAGGGCCCTTCATGCCTGGCAGCCTGCAGTTTCCTGCTGAACGTAACGTGGATGGTGGAACAAATCCCCCTGAGCAAACCTCTCCTCTGTGGGGAGGCAGGAAGACTTCCAGCAGCAAGGTGACCTACCCCAGTGCGGGGGTAGGGGTGGGGGGCCCAGCCCCCAGGGGATTTGTGTTCTGAGGAATGCCTATTTTTAAAATCAGGGAAGTCTTTAAATAAGCGTGGCAGCTTTTCCTTCTCTAGGGTGGGGAGGAAGTCTGAGGCTGACACAAACAACCACGGCTGGTGGCTGACCAGCTTGTGGGGGCTGCTGCTTACGGGCTGAGCCCAACCAGCGGTCCAGGTACCCCCAGAGATGCTGCAACATTCCTCTCCTTTTCCTGTGGGGTCAGGATCCCTCCTGTCTTGATAGAGTCGTCTGCCAACCTGGCAAGACGATGGCGAGGCTGGGTGGAGATAATGGGGGAAGGAATATCCAGGAGCAGGAGCCGTAGCATTAACTCCCCCCACCCCAGCACCTGTCATTTCTGAGCTCGTACAAAGCCCTCTGATAACACAGCACAACAACCTCACTGGGAGGAGACTGAAACATTTCCAACGGAGAGGCCAAACAACAGGCCCCAGGGCACACAGCCAGTGAGAATTCAGAGGCAGGCTGCCTGGCCCCAAGCCCCCTCCCTCTTGCAAGGACCGCTCTGAACACCACCCTGGAGGGAACTGGCTACCAGCTGTGAGGAGCTCAGCGCTGTGCAGGGAGCTCAGCCCAGTGTTAACTCCATGAGAAAAACACATTTTAATCCTGCCTTTTAATACACACTGACGTACGTGTGCTCTACAACCAACACTTAAGTTTCTAAGTGCGAGCACTCTTGTGGTATCCACTTCATTCTGTTTCATTGCTTAAATGACTGATAGCAGCCCATTAATGGATTTCAGGAGTCACCAATGAGTTGAGTTTGAAAGACACAGGGATGGGGAGGATGTGCCCAGCCTATTTCCCTGGGAAATGGGAAGCGATCGTCAGAGAGGAGACGGCCGTGTCCAAAGTATGACATCAGCCATGTTAACTGGGAAGCATAATCATGTTATTTTATTATGAAAGCATAAAGAAAAGGAAAAAATAGCAAGAAAAAATAACAGTTATTTGGCCAGAAATTAAGACCTATCACCAGTGTGACTGAATCATCCAGGCAACTCCCAGCCCCAGTGTCTTAGCAATGCTTTGGCCGGGGAAAGTTGGGACGAGCAGAATTCAGGACACCCCTCTCGCCTGCCTCACTGTGAAGCAGCCCACGGAGAGCGGCCCTACCCAGCCACAGTCTAACCAGTGCCTCTCAGCCCTGGCTGCACTTTGGAACCACCTGTAAGCTTTTAAAAAACCCAAGGCCTGGGTCCCAGGCCCCAAGATTGTGATTCAGTTGGTCTGGGGGTAGCCTGGGTGTTGGGATCTCCCATGTGCAGCCAAAGTTGAGTACCAGCACTCTAAATAAACCTGAAGCCTCAGCATGCCTCATGAGCAATGAGCAAAGGGCTACCGCGATTTCTAAGCACACTGGCTCCCAAGTTCCCCAGATGTGACTGGTGACACGCGATCACCCAAGAGGAGGAAGAGGTCAGCTGATGGCTAAGAACCCAGCCCGTCCTCATGACCCAGCAAACAGGCTGTCTTTGCTGCGGCCTGGCCCTGTCTCAGTGAGGGCTTCCCAAGCACGAGCTGAGCTGCTTTGATCCCTACAACCCTAGAGGGAGTATCATTGTTCCCATTTCACAGAAGAGGAACTCTGAAGCGCAGGGATATGGGCTCCGCAGAGCTGGCTATGCACAAGACAGGTCTGAAAAACCCCGCCAGTTTCTCCTATGACACCATTATTTTCCCCTCAAACACTAGGGCCGCCAGACAATTCAAAAGCTCCTAAAAGCAATTCAGTTAAAACAATTTTTTAAAAACACAATTAACTCCATAAGGGTAAATTACTAAAAGAACTTGTCCTTTGAATCAATAGAGGCGCAGTTGCTACTGGTGGTCCTGGCCCAGTATTCCCCAGCTCTTGCCAGCTCCTTGTTCTGACGTCTGTGTCAGGACAAAAAGGCTCCTGTGCGCCTCCCCGCAATTGTGTGGGGGGAGGCCCTCCTTGGTTCTACATCCCCATTCTGTGCTTCTGCTCCTTCTGTGCCTTCAACCCCTCCCCCACCCCACCAGCACCCTGGCTTCATTCAGAACCCCTGCCCAGCCCCCATCCTCAGCTTTACCTGCTGTCATTCACCCCAATAAGCAGACTTTTACCCTACATCTATCTCTTCTAGCATTGTGAAAACACCAGCAAAAGAAAAGAAATTCACGATAATCCCAAAACACCAGACTTCTTGTCCACCTAAGGTCTCTAATTATAATCAAAGACGGCAGGCAACTTTGTATCTTATTTTTCCCACTAGTTACGCGATCAGATTTATGCCTTTTTAACGGCCGAGAAACTTCACCAAGAAGTTAATGCTCTCACGACTGCATCTACTGATTGCACCTCATTTTTAGCACCTTTATCACCAATTCGAAGACCACATCTTCTCATGGTTTATCGTTCCCGAAATCTGCATGTCTCACAATTGACCAGTTTCAGCCTTAGGTCACATCATGTCACAGTAAATGGCAGTACATTTCTTCTACGGAGAAAATAATGGCACATCTACTATCAGCGGTGCCCGATGGGCTATGAAATACGGTGCTAGCAATTAGTTTCCTTTTTATGGGTTATTTCCTTTTAAGGGAGATGACCAGGTTTGATTATGAACATTTTCATGATTCTGGATACACACTATTGAATTTTTGGGTTGATCCAGCCCCTCACTAGGTATAAGCTGGTTTCACCACAGAATAACCAGCATCGAGCATTTTGGCTTTTTGGGTTTGTCTGATTTCATAGGGAACTACAACTACAAAGTAGGAATTGTTTCCATTTGCCTTTGATTAAGAACAATCGCTGGAACTCCCAGAGCTCCTCGCTCTGAGTGGCAGCCACTGTGTGTCCAATGCCTTACCAGGAACGGTCACAAGTACATGGCGAGGACTGTCGACCTCGGACACGGAGGCTCAGGGAGGTTCGGAAACTGATCTGAGGTCGCACAGCCCACCAGGGGCAGAGGCAGGATTTGAACCCAGGCTGTCTGGCCCCAAGCTGCTCTCACTGCGGCTCACCCCCTGGAGCCACAGAGCAACAGGTAGGATGCCAGCGTCTCCCAGATTGGCAGGAAGTCTGCCCCAGGACTAGGATTCTCCGTGAGGAAAGAGCAGGCTCCTCAGCTGGCCACTGGGGGACCTCCTCCATCACTGCCCCCACCGACCCCCCTCTGCTCTGTGGAACTCTCCCCAAGCCTGCTGTCAGGCCTTTGTCCATGCTATTCCCACTGCCGCCGGAAATGCCCTTTCCTTGGACCCCATGAGTCCAAATCCCAAGGCCCAGCTCAAAGGCTGCCTCTTCTGCAGAACTGTCCATGACCCTCTGAAGGAAAGGGGACAACCTCTGAACATCAGCCCCACATTCTGCGCCATTGCCATTGTCGCCCCAGAGTCTGGGCACTTCATTCACAAATCCCTCCCAATGCACTCCTTCTCCCCAGTGCCGGTGCCGTGCCCCTGCTCCCGACCTGCCTTGCAGGCCCTCCCTGTCCTTGCTGGCATTTCCACCCACTTCCACAGGACACGAGAGAAACTTTTCCAAGTTCAGGCCTGACTGGTCGCTGCCCTGCCTGCCCACTGTTCTTAGCACTACCCCCAGAACCTTCTGTGTCCCCTGGGCTCTGCCTGGCCTTGCCTCTCCAGACTCAGCACCTTCTGGCCCCCCACCACGTTGCCCTACCCTGGCCTCCTTCAGGCCTCCTTCCATCTGCCTTCTGGCCTCTGCATAGGCTGCTTCCTCTGCCAAGACACGGTCTCTGTCTTCCCCCTGTACCTGGTTACCTGCTCTGGCCTTCCAGGTGTCAGGTCAGAGAGGCCTCTGATCTGATCAGAAGGTCTGGAGTCCCTTCTGATCTCAGTGGCTCCTGTGAGGGGCCCACATGAACCAAGGCCTCTCCTTTACGGCTCTGCCCATGTGCACCTTCACATATTCCGTTTCGTGACTTGACAGGGCTGTGTCGCTCAGCCAGAGAGGAAGCCACGTGCAGGCAGGGACCAGCGTCTGCCGCTTTGCTGCTACAGCCTGACAGGTGTGGTTGGTGCCAGAACACAGCTGGTGATGATAAACATTTGTTAGGTGAACAAATGACCGAGGGAGGGAATCCTCTCCAGCGAGCCCTTGCTGCCTCTGTGATCCCCATTCCCTGCTCCCTTCCTGCCAGGGGTGAGCCCTTCACCCTGGAGAACTTTCCTATCTTTGGGAAAGATTGTGTTTCAGAAGCATACAGGGCACAACCACTAGTCAGTAATTAGGGCATGGAAGCCAGGCAGCATGGGTCTGAACCTCTCGCCAGCTGTGTGGCCTTGGGCAAACTGCTAAGCCTTGCTGTGTGCTTCAATTTCCCTAGCTGTAAAACGGGGGAAGGAAATAATAGTACCAAATGCACAGGGTTGTTGTGAGGATTAAAAAACCAAATATATAGAAAGCCCTGAGCACGTGCCTGGCACGGAGAGAGTGCTCAGTAGATGTCGTTCACGTTATTATTGCTACTGCTTCTGCTACAATATTTCATTTAATTCAAAGACGAGCATTTTCCCCAGATTCTGACATTTCTGAAATCAGAATTGGTAGCATCTAGCATGGGCCATTTCCCCCTGCCACACTGTAAAAAGCCGTAAAATCCAAATGACTCTTACAGTTAAAGGGGTCATCATTATCATCCCATGATTCGGCTTCCTGAACCGTCCCTGATCGCCCTGCTGCTACCTGAGCCCCAGCTCTACCTGCCAGGCCCCACAGAACCTCCCAGGGAACAGCAGAAATGGAAGCTAGCATTTCCTTTCTACCTTGCCCTCACCCTTCACGACGGATGTCCCCCCAAACCCAACAAACCTGCACCCCAGATACCAAGGACAGAGTTTAATAGTTCTGCTTGGGATGATCGCATGATACAGGAGGCAAAGAATTTGCTCTGGAGTCAGGCCAGGGTGAACTCCTGTTTCTGCCACTTCTACCTGTGTAATCTTGAGCAAGTGTCTTCATCTGTAAAACGGGCAGTAGGGAAAAACCACTTATGGCCTCAGTATCAGCCTAGCATTCTGAGATCATGGTCTCCTCAACTCTTCCTAACAAGCCTTCAGGAACAAAGGTAATTTTCTCTCCCTTTTCCAGATAAGGAGACAGAGGTCTCAGGGAGGTGAAGGTCTGGGCCTCATGACACATGGTTATTAAAATGCAGAGGTGGGATTTGAAGGATCTGATTCAGATTATTAGGCTATCCTGAGGTTTGTGAATTCCTGCTACAGTTTTCACCTTTGTGACCGAACACGGGTATGGCAGAAACATCCCAAACAGGTGTTTTCCCTTTATCCTGTTTGAAACACCAGACAGAATTGTCTTCAAGCCTGGGGAAGTCCTTTAACGCTGCTGGTCCACCAGAATTAATTTACCTTTTCATCCCAGGTGGCCATTTTCCTGTGCTCTCTGGATCTGGAAAATAAGAAAACATTTGTCGAGATCTGACATCCTGCTATCATTTAGCTTAGTATGTGCTCTGCAACACTTTGTTACAAATTATTTTTAACTTGTTTACATTAACAGTGTCTGAAAATAGCATAAAGCTTGAAGTGTATGAGGAAGGAGGCACACCCTTGGTATATATCCAAAAGAATTAAAACAGGCACTCAAGACAAATACATATACACAACTACTCATAGCCAAAAGGCGGAAATAACCCAAGTGTCCATTAGCGGATGAATGGATAAATAAAAGATGTTCTATCCATACAATGGAATGTTATCCAGCCATAAAAAGAAACAAAGTCCTGATCCATGCTACAGCATGAATGAGCCCCTAGAACATGACACTAAATCGAAGAAGCCACACACAAAACTTCACATATTACGTGATTCCACTGATATGTAATACCCAGAATATGCAAATCCAGAGACAGAATGCGGATTGGCAGTTGCAGGGACTGGGAGGTGGGGGCAGGGGAGAGACTGCTTAATGGTTGCAGGGTTTCCTTTTGGTTTGATAAAAATGTTCTGGAGCTGGATATAGGTGGTGGTTACGTGACGTTGGGAAGGCACTAAATGCCACTGAACTATTCACTAAATGTTCACGGAGTTGTAAAATGGTTAATCTCATGTTATGTGAATTTCACTCCAGTTTAAACTTAAAAAGAAAAAGACACACAGACCTACGTTACAGTGACGGGAATGCTCTGGAAAATAGCAAAGTATCTGTATGTCCACCAACGAGGGTCTGGTTAAGTCAGTTTAGGTGCATCTGAGCAGTGAGAAACTCTAGTGTTGCTAAATCTTCTTCATATGTGGGTGAGGAAAGAGGTGAACGATATAGTAAAACAAAGAAAAATTCACATTATAGAATAATATATACAGTATGACCCCAACTACGTGAAAAATTACATATGCATTTTTAAAAATAAGTCTGTAAGGATTTACAGTGATTATTGCTGGACAAAAGGGAGTGATCTGGGGGACTGACTTTTGTAGGTATTTTTCTTCACTTCTGGAAGGTCTGAACTTTTACAATGAGTATGTGTTACTTCTTAAAATTTATTTTTAATGTGAGTGACATAGGCATGTACTAAAAAACTGAAACAATTCAAAAAGATATACTATGACTAGAAAGATTCCTTTCTACCCATTCTTCCCAGAAGTAGCCACTCTTACTGGTTTCCTATGTGGCCTTCAGGGGTATTCTATGCCTTCACAAGCACATCCATATTGACTCTTTCTCTCTTTTTTTAAAGTTCAACAAATGTGAGCCCACACATTCTGCTCTGAACCTTGCTTACTTCCCTTTAGGGTGCCGGTAGGCTCCTTAATGACCGCCCCCTCCCACAAAGGTGCACCTGTCCTAATCCCCAGAACCTGTGAATATGTCAGTTTCCATGGCAAAAGGGACTTTGTAGATGTGATTCAATTAAGTATCCCAAGATGGGGATTATCCAGGTGGGCCCAGTGTAATCAGAAGGGGCTTTATGAGTAGAGCAGGAGAATCAGAGACAGAAGGACATGTGAGCACAGAAGCGGAAGTTGGAGGCCTAGATTTGAAGATGTTATGTTACTGGTGTTGAAGATGGAGGGAAGGGATTACAATCCAAGGAATGTGGACAGCCTCTGAAAGGTGGAAAGGAAACGATTCTCCCCTACAACCTCCAAAAGGAATGAAGCCCTGTCAACACCCTAATGTTGGCCCACCGAGACTGATTTTGCCTGTCTGACCCCCAGCACTGTAAGGTAGTAAGTCTATGTTGTTTCAAGCCATCCAATTTGTGGTAGATTGTTACAGCGGCCATTAGAGACCTAGTATTTCCGACTGTTCTAGACCAGAGCGTGCTAGACCAAGTGCTCTCCTTGGAACGATTCCACAAGAGTTCCCTGGAGGAAGGTGTGTAGTCCCGCTAGTGATCAGAATTTAGATTATTTCCCAATCTTCTGCTGCCCCAGTGTTCCAATGAATAACCCTGCACACTGTGTGCTTTTATAATTTAAGAAAAAATTACCATTTTGAAAAAACTATTCATAAAGACATAAAAAAAAAGTTCTTTCTCTCCTCAGTACCATGCTGCGGGCACAAGGGACTCTCAAAGGGTTTCTTGCTGGTTGACTGGCAGAACAGCTTCTGCAACCAGCAGAGTTCAGCTCGGTGTGTTCCATTTCTAACCCCTGGGGGCCCTCACCCTGCTCTCATGAGACAGGCTCAAGTGGAACCTTTAGCACAAGCAAAGGTGAAGGGAGCAATTAAGGTGCCCTGGAGATTTCCTTCCTTCACAAGACAGGAAATAGAACAAGCACATTTATAGAAAAACACCGAGCTTCACTAAATCAAGCAAAAGAAAATTTAAAGATACATACGTGACCTTTCCATTAAACTAGACAACACAAAAGTAATAAAACTCAGTGCTTGTGGGGCTGTAGGGAAAGTTGCACACACTGCCAGGCATAGTTTTTCCTCAGCAGCCTTCTGCTGCTAAGTGGCAAGTGCCTTCAAAATAATCGTACTCTGGACTTGAACACATCAGTTTGGGAGCCATCATCTCAAATCATTTGGTAGCAAAACAGGGGTGAAATGTGGACAAGCTAATTTGGATACGATGGCTAGAACCTGGAAAGACCCCACGAGCCCCACTTTAGAGAACAGCTGAGGAAAGCAGTGGGCCGTTAGAAGGAATGACAGTTCTGAGGTCTATGTAGAAATACAGAAAGAACGCTGTTAAGCAATGACAAGTAGAACCCTGACGGTTGTGCACACCACTGGCAAGTACAACATAACTGGAACACTTACTATGTGCCAGGCACTGTGCTGGGTTCTGGGGGAACCCAAAGTGGCGAAGGAAAAGGTAGGGCCCCGGCAGATGGATACTTTAACTGGGTAGACAGACAAGGAACCAGGGAAACACATAAGCAAGGTAACATTCCCCGAGGCTAGGCATGGGAAGAAAGACAGCAATGCAGTAAGAGAGTAGGCGAGTGTGGCTCCTGCTGGTGTAGTGGTCAGGCAAGACTTGAGGAGGCGACACGGACAGAGGTCCCTGAATTGCAAAGAGGTAAGTCACAAGAAGATGGCCGGGAAGACCATTCCCTGGAGAAGGAGAAGGGGCCCTCCCCCCTCCCCAAACCTCAGCAAGTCCGAGGAAGAAAGAGGAGGTCAGTGTGTCTGCAGGGAGCATGCAGTGAGAGAACGATAGCAGGAGACAAGAGTCTGATCTTGCAGAGGGCTTGGGAGGCAATGCTGATGATCTGGGGGGTCAAGGGCGGTGGCTGGAGGCCAAGAGGAGGCAAAAGATGATGGGGATGCAAAGGAATGGCCAGATTCAGAACATGCTGAGGAGTAGAACCTGCTGGAGGCTTAGATGTGGGTGGTGAGATGAGCAGGTTTTGGGGCAATAAGAGTCTGGGCTTCCTCTTTCTTGCTAAACCAGTGATTGCGGAGGGCTTGGAGACCTCAGAGTGGTTCTGGAATTGTGCAAGCCTCAGCCCAAAGATTTTCAAAATGCTGCACCTACTAGTCTTTCCCCCAGGGACTCAAGAGTGTGAGAAGTTGCAGCTGCCAACCTTGGTCTTACTCAAGAAGCTTCCAGCTGCTGGTGGGGCTGTCCGGAAATACTGCAGATCTCAGATAGTCCTGACTGACCTGTGGTTAAAGGTGTCTGGGACAGAGGAGTGTTTTCAGAGGGATGGGGATGGAGCTGGGGGTGGGGGGGCACAGCTCCATAGTAACCTTGGGCCAGGTGCTGGGCTAAGCCGTTATACCAAGCATCTCACTTCATCTCGGCAATGCTGTAAGTACCATGCTTAACCCCATGGGACAGTCAAGGGACGGAGGTATGGAGAGGTGAAGGCCCATGGCTAAGCCTGCAAAAGCCCTGCACCCAGCAGAGGTGCTGGGTAGAGGTCTGTAAGTTCCGGGGGGAGGGGGGACGGCTGCACCTCTGTGTCCTGGAGTTTAACCTGTCCCCAACCCACCATTCTAATCCTCAGCACACCTTGTCCCAAGAGGTGAGTGTTTAAAAGTACTCCCAGGTGAAGGATTTGCTGCCCTGGAGATTCGCTCATTTCAGCCTCCACCTGGGATACCCAGTACTACCTTTATCCTTACTTCTCTCCCTGCAGTCTCCCCACGGAGGGGAGGGGGGGCGGGCAGGGAGGGGCAGGGATGATGAATAAAAGGATTTAGGGGTTCACACAGACCTGGGTGTAAGTTCTGGCTCTGCCTCCTCTGGCGAGGTGACCCAAGGCAAGTGGCTTGGCCCGAGGTTCGGTTTCTTCACCTGTAAGAGGAAGACAAGGATGGTACTTACCTTACCTCTTGCGGCGCTCAGCGGGTGATGAAGGCACCTGTCTCTAGGCTTAACCTGCAAATGCTTGTCAATGCTTATCAGTGCTCCCGTTTTCAAGGGGAGGTAACCGATGCCAACCGATGTCCCTCCCAGGTCCTGTGGCACGCGGTCTCCTGTCCTGCCCCTCCACCTGACTCTGGTACGCCCTGGGCAGGGCAGGGGGTCTCCGGGGAAGTCCCAGTCCGCCCGCGTTGGCCGGCGCTGTTAAACGCAGAACAGAGGGCAACTGGGGGCGGGGTCCCAGGTACGCCAGCAGGGGATTGGGGGGGGGCCCGAGGCGGGGGTGAGGGTCGGCGCCTCGGAGGGCCCTGGCTGGGAGGGCTTGGGATAGGGGCTGCGCGCCAACAGCCGGCGCGCCCCCGTCCCAGCCGGGGAGCACTTACCCTGCGCCCCTCCCGCCCGCGGCTACCGCAGCAACTGCGAGCTCAGCACTCTCCCGGCCGCCCCGCCCGCCCCTTCCTCCCCGCCCCTCCTCTCGGCCCCCTCCCCTCCCCCGCCCGCTTCTAACCCGGCTCGGGCCGTGGTCCCTGGCTCTTGCCTGGGTCTCAGTCCCCTTGCCCTGGCCTGTCTCCCCGTTGGTCTCGGGCTGGCCCCCTCCCCCGACCCCTCCCGCTCCGCAGGCCCGGGCCTGGCCTGGGCCTCCTGCGCTCCCGCAGACGGACAAAGGTCCCGCCGGTGGGAGCCAATCGCGAATCACGAGAATCCTGTCCCAGGCTAGCCTGAGGGAAGGGGTGGGAGGAGGGAACCACTTCCTTCCTCCTGCGGGATGCAGTGGGGGCGGATCCAGTCCCCTCCCCACCACACACACTCGGGGAAGCTGGGCCTGACGCCTGGCGGCACCCCTGTCCTGTTTACTTAGGGGTGGCTCTGAGTGGCTTTGCTTGTCCCCTGCGCTGTATCTGCCATGCAGAGGTTGGAGAGTGGGCAGAGTGTCCTAAAGGGATGGCCAGCGTTGAAGCCGGCAGGCCTCCCCTGAATGCGAGGTCTGTCCGCAGGAGGAAGGAGCCTTCCTGCCTGGAGGCTGAGCCCCCTTGCTCAGGCTGACTCCTCCTTACCTTCCAAGCCCAGCTTCCATGTCCCTCTCCTCCCACGGCTTCCCCAGCACTGTGCTCACACTTCATTTCTGGCACTGTCCTGGGATCAGTTTCCCTTCGACTCCGTCTTCCTAAAAAGACCATTTGTCCCAAACCTCAGGGTGGAGGCCCTCTCCTACACACCTCCCTGCTTCTGTTTTAGTTGGGGGCCGGAGGAGTCTAAATCCTTGGAGAGGTAACCTGGTTACAGGTTACCACAAACCCAGTGGCTTAAAACAACACAAATTTGTGATCTTAGGGCTCCAGAGGTCAACTGGGCAAATGGTCTTACAGGACTAAAATCAAGGTGTTGGCAGGGCTGTGTTCCTTCTGGAGGCTCTAGGGGGTCCTTGCCTTTTGGAGCTGCTAGAGGTGGCCTGCCTTCCTCCACTGCTGGTGGCTTCCCTCTGACCTCTGCTTTCATCAGCCCAGCTCCTCTAGATCCGACCCTTGTCCGTCCCTCCTGCAAAGACCCTTGTGATGACATTGGGCCCACCGGGATAATCCAGGCTCCTCTCCCCCTCTCTACATCCTTGACTTAATCACACCTGCAAAGTCCTTTCAGCCAGGTATGGTAGCATATTCACAGGTCTTGGGGGGTAGGATGGGGACATCTCTGGGGGGTCTGTGGTCTGCCTATCACAGCAGTATTGTTTCCATTGGTTTCCACAGAGTCTGCTTTTCCCAGTCCTGCCTCCCTACCTCCTGCAGGGCAGTAGGCTTTCTTAAAAACATCTCATTCTGGGGGAGCCTGGGTGGCTCGGTTGTGCATTGGACTCTCGATTTTGGCTCAGGTCATGATCTCAGGGTCCTGGGATCAAGCCCTGAGTCAGGCTCTGCACTCAGTGGGGCGTCTGCTTGAGGATTCTCTCTCTCCCTCTGCCTCCCCCCATCCCCCAGGCTCTCTCTCCCACTCTTTAAAAAAAAAATAACATCTCAGTCTCATCTGACTTCTCAGTCACATTTTGTTATTGCAACATTCCTATTCCAGTCCTTAAGCCACAGTCTGGCCCATTTTATTGTTTTAAATATTTATTTATTGGGGGGGGGGCAGAAAGGCAGAGGGATAGGGAGTCTCGAGCAGACTCTCAATCTCACAACCCTGAGATCAAGACCTGAGCCTAAACCAAGAGTTGGACGCTTATCCGACTTCGCCACCCAGGCGCACCTAGTCTGGTCCAGTTTAAATGTCAACCTTATGTTTAATCAAAAACATCCCTCCCCTACCAGTGCTGGCTGGACAGAGTGGAGAGGATGTGTGCACTGGTCTGGTCTCTGCATTCACTCCCTCAGGAATGGGAACAGGTGGAGAGAACAGGTATCAGATATCTCCTCACCTAATTGCCCACCCCACCACTGCAACCCCCTTTCTGTGGACTTTAACAATTGCTTCTGCCGGCAGTTACAAGCTTAGTGCAGACAGGTGGTGGCCTCAACAGGCCTGAGAAAGCAAGGCTCAAACAGTGCCCCTGGCTTGATCTACGGGCTGACCCCTGCCAGAGGCAGCTCTCATCATCCTTCCCGTGTGCTGCCTCCTTGCCCTGCCCTGCGGTGGTCCTGGGGAGGCCACAGATGCCAACCTTGCCCTGGAGACTGGGACCACCAGCAGCAACCTATTTCCATACTTTTAAGGAATCAGGATCCTAAGAGAGCAGGTTACCAAATGGGGAGAATTTAGTAATGGTCTCAATATTTCTGTCCACAGAAAGCCTCTACTGCTCAGTCTTCTCAGTTGGACAGGAAAAGATCTCAATTTTGTCACATCTGGCACATCTCTACTGCATAAATTAATAAGTGAATATGGAGCATAAGATAAGGGTGCCCACCGACACTGCTTCTGTTCAACATTGTACGGAACACCCCAACTAATGCAGTGAGACAAGAAAGGAAGTGAGAAGGACAAGGACTGAAAAGAGAAAATCTCTCGTCTGCAATCTATGTGATTATTTGCCTAGACGATCCAAGAGACTCAACAGAGTCGTGTTGGATGCCTGCCGTGTGGTAGGCAGGCTCTTTCCAGACACTTAATATAAGATGAAGGAGCATGTCCGTCCTCAGAGAGCGCCCATGTGAGTTGGGGAAGCGAGGCTCAGGCACGCTCCTCTACGGGCCAGAGAATCTAAGAGGCTAGTCATTTAGGATGAGAAAAAATTATTTTCATTAACTGAAATTGAGCATTTCCTTCCATGATGAATGCAGGTAACAGCCCCCACTTGTGTCAGCAGTACCCACGGCTTTGTCATCAGTCGAGATCACAGATGTCTACAGATCACAAGACAGTTATTGCAGATATCTTAAAATATAGCTTATACTCACCACTGCTTCAAAACTACTGTAGTTACTAAACCAGCTGTTATTCTCATATTTATCATAATTTAAAAAATAATTCAATAACTGCATTTCAAGATAATGGGTCTTTTGTAATGCAAGGCATTCTATATTATGCATTTAAAAACATTACTCCAGAGAAGAGGACTCATGTTACAAAAAAGGACTAGGAACTCCTGCTTTAGAGGAAGGACTTGTTCTCTGGTTTGAGCAATGCCAACACAGTTCTCTTGCACAAGGGAGTCCCTGCCCCTCACTGCACATTTCTTATCAAGCAGTAAGCCCAGCTTGCTCGAGGATGAGTCCGTCACTGTCCCAGGAGCTTTCTAGATGCCCACCTTTTGATGGTCATGGAGCATTCTGAGAAGGGCAGAGCACGGCCACTTGTACCCCAGGAGAGCTGCCACCGGGCCAGGACATGGGCCCATTCTGGCTTGACCCAATGGAAGAGAGAGGGCTGCCTTTGCTGGTTTTGGTTCCTCCAGGCCAGTGTTTTCAGCTGCTGCAGTTGACTACTTCCCTTTCTAGGGCAAAACCCTGGTCCTGGCTCTAGGAGAAAGCGAGGAAACAGAAAGGAGAGAGAAGTCCATGAGATGTCAGCTGAGGCCCTGTTTGGATTTTCCAGAGTTACATCTGCCGTCTGGGTCCAGAGGCTGCTTTGCCAGCAGACGTGATTCATCTAGAGCAGGTGACAGCCACACAAGGCTGGCGTACCTGTACGTGATGATGTAGCTACATTAAAAGGTCATGGCTGGGGCGCCTGGGTGGCTCAGTCGTTAGGTGTCTGCCTTCGGCTCAGGGCGTGATCCCGGCACTCTGGGATCAAGCCCCACATCAGGCTCCTCTGCTGGGAGCCTGCTTCTTCCTCTCCCACTCCCCCTGCTTGTCTCTCTCTCACTGGCTGTCTCTGTGTCAAATAAATAAATAAAATCTTAAAAAAAAAAAAAAGGTCATGGCTAACTCTGACCCCCTTCTCTGATACTTGGTTCAAGCTTCTCCTTCATACATAGTTCAGAATCACATGGAGGAATAGAAAGAACAGAAGAGTTGGCATCAAAAAGACTCGGCTTTAAATCCTGCTTCCATCCCTTCCCTTGCTAGCTGGGTGACCGTTCCTTAATTGAGCAAATAGTGTCTGCGCGCCAACTATGTGTTAGAGGTGAATGAGACAGACAGAGCCCACCTCCTCTCATGGAACTCACTCTCTGTAGGGAGGCACACAAAGACCCAATGGTGGTATTATGGAAGAAATGACCAGGGGGTTATGGTGGAGAATTACAGTGGTGGGGAGAGAGGAGGTCCCACTGAGGGAGGATGGTTGGGGAAGGCCTCTCTGTGTCATTTAAATTAACACTGAAAACTGAGGTAGAGCCAGTCATGAAGGGAGAGGAAAGCTCTCTAAGCAGAGGGAACAGTATGTGCAAAGGGCCTGAGGTGGGAAAGAGCCTGGCTTGGTGGAAACCAAAAGGAGGCCAGAATTATCCCAACATGGTAGGAGGGGCAGAGAGTGGCGAGAAGTAGATCAGAGAGGAGAGCAGAGGCCAACAGGAAGCACTGGAGTTCACGTGAAGTGCAAGACGCCATGGGAATTTTAAGCAGGGGAGGGACACAGTTTGATTTTTTAATTATTGTGGTAAAATACACATAACATAAACTTTACCACTTTAACCATTATAAAGTATACAGTCAGTGGCATTCGGTACATTCACAGTGTTGGACAACGCTCACCACTACTCAGTTCCAGAACTTTTCTGTTATCTCAAAAGGCCACCTGGTACCCATTAAATCGTCGGTCTCCTTTCCCACTCCCCTCCAGGCCAAAGCACCCACCGACCTGCTTTCTGTCTTTATGGATCTGCCCGTTCTGGACATTTCTACACAGAGTCATACACTACGAGGCCTTTTGTGACTGGCTTCTTTCACTCAGTGTGTTTTTGAGGTTCCTGCATGTGGTGGCGTGGATCAGTACTTCATTCCTGCCCTGGCTGAATGTTCCATTGTGTGGCTGTGCCATAGTTCATACATTCTCTCATCCATTGATACAGCTGGCTTTTCCTGAGGTATCTCTGGTGGCTGGCTAGGGAGTAGATCTCAGGGAAGGCCGAAGTGGGAGTGCAGGACAGACGATGGCTGGGACTAGTGTGCTGGGAGTAGGAACAGAGAAATGAGCGTGGATTCGGGAGGCAGAACAGATATGGGACCGGGACCACGTGGGGACTGGACATAAAGGGGGGTGGGGGGCAGGGGCGCCCGAGTGTGCAGTGGAGCCATCGCTGGGACGGAAAAGCCTGGTGGGGGAGGGGGGGACATCCCAGGTGTTTGTGATCACATTTGAATTGCTGAAGTGGAGGGGGTCATGTGGGCAGTAGGATTTGAGGCTGGAACTTGGCAGAAGGGTTCGGGGTGTGATGTTGTGACAGAAGAAATAGGTATTTTGGTCTTCGCCCATGGCTCCTGACCAGAGCGCTTAAAGCCCTTGTAATTTCCTAAGTGATAAGAGCACAAGCAGCATCTTATAATATCTTGTCCCCAGCTCCTGAAAAATCTCCAGGGTCATAAAGATGAAAGGAGCATCCGTTGTTATTTGTAACAAGCCCCTTTCCAACACACCTGACTGTGTGTGAATGAGGTGACTTTTGGAAAGCCTCCCAAGGATGGGGGGCTGGTTGCCAGGGGCTGGAACTTTCAGTCCCATCTTTACCCGGCCTTCTTCCCACCCCCACCCAGGCTCTGGGGGAGGGGGAGAGGGGCTGGAGGCTGCGGGAGTCATCGGTGGCCAGTGATTGAATCAACTGTGAGTGCACAATGGGGTCTCCATTCAAAACTCTGAGTGGAAGAGTTGAGAGGGTTTCCTGGCCGGCGAATAGGTGGAGGTGCTGGCAAGGTGACACGGCTGGAGAGGGCCTGGAAGCTCTGCATGCCGCCCCGCAAGACCTTGCCCTGTGCACCCCTTCCATCTGGCTGTTTGAGGGTTGTGTCCTAGAATAAATCCTTGATTATAGGTCAACAGTTTTCCTGAGTTTCCTGTGAGCCATCCTAGCAAGTTATCGAAACTGAGGAGGGTCAGGGGAATGTCTGATTTATAAAAGAGGCACAGGTGACAACCTGGACTTTCAAATGGTGTCTGAAGTGGCAGGTGGGGGGGGGTGCAGGGTCTTGTGGGACAGCACTTAACCTGTGGGGTCCGCACTAACTCCAGGCAGTTAGCATCGGAACTCCTGGGTGTGGAAAACCCACACATTTGTTGAAGCAAAAGTATGGAACGTGGAGAAACACATGAAGCTTTTCTTTGAGGGGGTCATCAGCACAGAGCTGGTATTGAAAACCCTGAACCAGGCTGAGAGGCCCCCTCCAGGGGTGTGGACAAAGGGCCCAGCGCTGAGCTAGAAGTTGAGCAGGTAGGGACGAGCCTGCAGAGGGACCACAAAGAGTAACCGGAGGTAGAAGGAAGAGCCAAAGGTGTGTGGGTCCTGGAGGCCAGGAGGCCCAGTGGTCCGGGAGGACAGAAATGTGAGCATGTCAGAAGCTGAGGGGAGTGGGCTGACAGGGAGGGACAGTGCAGAGAAGGAGGGACATGGAGAAGAGACACAGGAACCACTGGGAACAATGGGGGCTCACCGAAGGGAGCCGAGAGAGGGGACAACAGCGGGAGGACTGGCAGGGCCTACACAGAGCCCCCCAGGCTAGGTGGTTCCTAGAACAGAAGAATGTCGGGCTAAGCTGTACTGAGCATCTTGTCCCCGCTTCATGGAGAAGACGGAGACTCTGAAAGTTAAGTACAAGGTCACACAGCTGGTGAGCGGCAGAGCTGGAGCAGGAAGTCTGCTCCAAGGCGGGGTTCTCAGTGGACTCCTCACTTGCCTGTGGCAGGAGCAGTGGGTGCTAATGTTTGTGAGCCGAGTTCTTCAGTTCTCTGGAATCTTTCCTGCCTATTGATGTGGGTGAGGCTTAACATTGGGAAGATGGGACAGAGGACCCTGGGAGTATTTTCTGACTCTCATGTTGGTGATCAGAACCTCAAACTAAAGGATTGAGCAGCACTGCCTTGTTCCACCTGCTGGTTACTCATGGAAAATACCCAACAATGTGGTTCAGCCTTCCTGGCCAGCTGGAGAAGGTCCAACCAGATGGGTCCCACCTCTGCCCAGAAGCAGACCCAGGACTGACCCCCCAACTAATCTCAGGAGATTAGTCCAAACCCATTTTGGTGATTCCATCCGTCCTTGCCATTATGTTTCCAGAAACGGCATGTGACGCAGTGCTCTGGCCAGTGAGACCTGGGGAAATGTCTGCTGGGGCCACTGAGAAGTGTCCTCTTCCCAGGAGTGGCGCAGGAGGGGCCTTCCTCTCTTCTTCCTCCTCAGGTCTGGAGCTCCTGCTCGCAGCCTGAGGGCGGAGCCAGGGGTGGGAAGTACCTGGGCCCCGGTGATGTTGCTGCTGCCGATTTACTGATCCACTCACCTGAGCAGCCACATGCCGACGTGCGTTTTTGAGAGGTGCTACATTTCACTCTTGTTTGGGTCAGGGTCTTTGTTACTCACTTCCAGGAGCACCCAGGCCCGGTCCATACTTGGGACATTTCACTTTGCGTTTGGGGAACGAACTTACCCCTGTTGGGTCTGGTCCGGTGGAAGTGTTCACCAAGGTGTCCGCTCTTCCGAGAGGTGGGCATGGGACCCACACGGGGCCGGGGGATGCCAACGGTTGGCATCCGCTCACATCAGGGCAGGATCTGCAGCGCAGCAGCTGTGGCTGGTGGTGCCCGTCGGTGCCGAGCCTGGGTCTCGGCCTCCCCTGCCATCCCGTGGGTGCCTTGCAGTCTTCCAATAATCAGCCAGAGCTGGTTTCCATTGTTGGCATCCAAGGAACCCAGGCCAGAGCTGAGGGAGAGAGAGAGAAGACAAAGCCCCTGGTGTGAAGGCGCACGCCCGCGCAGGAGGCCAACAACCCGCTCCGTACGTGAGGCACAATGACAAGGACAGTTAGAATAGGAACTGGGAGGAGAGAACAGCCACCTGCTGGGGGGAGTGCCTACCGTGCATCAGGCCCTGCGCCGGGCATCTTGACCACATCCTCTCATTTATCTCCACAACCACCCACGGGAGGTAGGGACTCTGAGTTCGGGTGATGTTCTGCTGTAAAAGAGGGCCCCAAATTATCATGGCTTAAACACACCAGAAGTTACTTCTCATGCCAAAGGCTGGAGGCCTGGCTTGCAGGGTGGGTAAGGCAGCTCCGTTCTACAGAGCAGCTTCCGGGTCACAGCTCTGCTGCTCCTGGGGCCTTCCTGCTGGCCAAAGGTGGCAGCGTGTGCATCTCGGGCAGCAGGGCAGAGGGCGTGAGCCAGCAAGAGACAACGGATGCACACCAGCCATCCCCTCAGGCCAACCTCTGACTCTGCTGCTCCCACCCCATGGGGAGCCCTCGGTCCCGGGACACCTAGCTGCAAGGGAACATGAGAAATGTGCCTTCTGTTCAGGGCATTGTGTGCCCAGCTAAAAGTCTATGATGGTTGAGGAAGTGCAGAGAGTGCTTCGGGAAGTGGCCAGGTACTAGACAGATGAGAGAAACAGGGCTCAGAGAATGAAGTCCTTTGTCCAAGGTCGCCCAGCTATGAAGGGGTAGGGCAGGACCCGACCCCACGCTGCCCCCGGGAGCTATGGTTACAGTCACACAGAAGGCGGCAAAGCCACAGGGAAGCTGGGGCAGGAGGCTTCTCGGGGAAAGTGAGAGTGCCGCTGGGTCTCCTGGGTTAGGAAAAGGCAGAAGAAGGACATTCTAGGAGCTGAGGTCTGGAGGCTTGAGAACCATTTGGAAGAAAGCTTCCTTTCTGGGGGCAGAGACTTACCAAGTGCTCTCTGGCCACTGGGGGCTCACGCCTGGGAGAACTCACTGTTTATAAGGCTATTTCTCATCAGAGCTCCTTTGGAGTGGGGTGGCCATCTTCAGGTTTTTCCTGCTCAACACTTGTCCCCCTTCTTCTGGGGAGGTCAGCTGCCCCTAATTTCAGCCCCAGTGGTTCGAGAGTGGCTGACCCAACCAGGCTCCATGGGAGCCTCTGGCTGGGACCCTTTGCGGACAATTCCTCGGCTGGGACTGCCACTTGCAAGGATGGGTGAGCCTGGGCCTAGGGGGCAGCATGTGGAGAAGGCGTGCGTGGGGGTCAGGCCAACACAGGCAGGAGCAGAGGCATCTCACGGCGAAAGGGAGGCTGCATCCTGCTGTGCTCAGAGCTGCCCTGCACAGGTGAGCTGCACAAGCCAATAAATTCCCTTTCTGCTGCAGCCAGTTTGATGGGTGTTCCTGTCACTGCCACCAGAAGAGTAACTAACAGAGGTAGAGACGTCGGGCCTCTTTTTACCACCACCCGGGCAGGGGTGGTCGTGGGGGAGGGTGGGAGAGTATTGTGTGTTTTATTATAGTAGGGCCCTGCAGACTCCAGTACCTGCATCACTCTGGGACTGAACTCGATAAAGCACACATTCCTGGGCCCCAACTTCCAAATCAGACCCTCCAGAGACAAGGCTGGAACTCTGTATTTCTGTCAAGCACTGCAGGGGAGTCTCATGGCACCCAATCTGAGAACCAGTGGCTGAACTGGGTGACCTGGGATCCAACCCAAATCCTGCCGCCAACTTGGATGTTAAAAAGTCTCTCTAGATTTTCAGTAACAAGAGAACAGAGCCCTTCCACTGACTGGTTGTTCCCCGTGTGCCTGGCACTGTGTGTGTGAGAAAACGCTTTATGTGCACGCCCTTATGCAACCCCGCAACAACTGAACATCTTTAAGGAAAGAAATGGAGGCTCTGAGAGGCTGCCTGACTTGCCTCATGTCACTGCTGGTGAACCTGAAACCAGTTCTGTCTGTCCCAGAGTCGCCACTAGTCAGCACGGCGCTTTAGTGCCTATTGTCTTTCCAATGGAAATAGAACTTCTTGTTAGGCACAAGGCTTTTCATCTTAGAAAAGGATCTTGAGGGGGCCCTGGGTGGCTCCATCGGTTAAGCAGCTAAGCAGTTAAGCGTCTGCCTTCAGCTCAGGTTGTGATCCCCAGGTTCTGGGACTGAGCCCTGCGCTGGGCTCCCTGCTTAGCGGGGAGCCTGCTTCTCCCTCTCCCTCTGCCTGCAGCTCCCCCTGCTTGTTGTGCTCGCGTCCTCTCTCTCTGTCAAATAAATAAATAAAATCTTTAAAAAAAAAAAAAAAAAGGATCTTGATTCTTCCCTACCCGCCCCCCATGACTCACGTGAAGACTTACAATTCTGCCTCCTGATGTCGCTGGGGTACATCCTCTCCTGTCTTCACTGCAACTACCCCATGCTATGTCACCACTGTCTCTTGCTTGTAATAGTCTGTGTTCACTCTAGTCTTCCTCAGACCTGCTCTCCACACTGTATGAGAGTAATTTTGACACAATCTCATCTCTTTGTTAGGAAATATCACAGACATTCAAATAATTATGCAGAATACTATAAAAACATGTCTTTACCACCAGGTTAAGGAATAAAGTGCTTATTTCTTGAATCACAAAGCTCAGGAACCTTCCCTGGCTTCCCCTTGCTCTTGGGATTAAAGCACAGGAGGCCCTGCCTATCTGGCCCCTGCTTCTCTACACCCTGCTCACAGCCCTTTACTCCGCTCCTGCTCTGCCGGCCTTGATGTTCTCTCATACCACAGGTTCCTCCTTCAGGGCTGGCGCACCTGCTGTTCCTCCTTCTGAAATGCTGTGCACGCCAGCTGGGTCCAGCTGTTCCTTCTCATGCTTGGCTCTGTCACAATGGCTTTTCCTTTAGGATGGTCTCCCAACACCCCCAGACCAGGCCGCTTCAGGTTCCTGCCCCATGCACACCTACCCACAACACTCAGTTCTTGGCTCACTGCCCATGTCTCCCACCAGACTGAATTGCATGAGGGCAGGACCTCTGTCTCCCCAGGCCTGGTGCAGAGTAGCTGCTATAAATAGTCCCTCAATGAAGAAAGGTATTAACGAGTTTCCAAGCTTTCGCAACCCCAGTAAAATAGGCAACATTCATTCACTTGGTGCACATTTATGGAGTGCCTACTGTGCTGGGCTAACATTTCATTTTAAAAATGTATCGTTTGCCTTAGTAATAATGATCTGCCTCAGTTTCCTCATTATTCAGTAAAGCGGGGATCGAAGTACCTACCTTGTGCTAGGGCTCAGCACAGAGCCGGGCACTCACAGTGAGGCGGGAGGGATGGCGGCCAACAGGCAGCGGGTTTTGCACGCATCACTCATCTTATGCTGGGTCTTTTCTTGGGCTCTGGCCAGCAATGTCCAGTTTCTTGAGCCACACCAGTTTGTGCTGGCGGCCCCGTTTCCTCCTACCCTCCAACTTTAGGCTATGACTGCTCATTCAGAGGGATTACAGAAGCACTGGAAGGTGCTCAATGCCTTCCTATCTACGTGGGGAAATTCACTCCTCTGCTGTCAGAGAAGGAAGCGGGGGGGAAAGGAGCACATTGAAACAACCTCTCGTACAATTCCACCCCATCGGCCACCAGAAGGTGTGGACTGGGCTGGACCACAAAGGTGATCTGTGAAGATTTTTCCTGGGAAACACAAAGATATAGGTACTTGAATAATATAACAGTTGATATTTGATAGTAATTTTAAACCATTTTATTGAGAAGCTGCTTTTTTTCCTATCACTCACTCAGTAAGTCGATGGAAAACATAAGAAGCCCATTTTGGCTACAACTAACAGAAAAGTCATTCAAACTGACCTATATAATAAGGGAAATTTGTCTCTTTACTGAACTAGTCCAGTAGTAGGATAGGTGTCAGGTATGATCTGATCAAGACTGGCTGTTCCTCTGCTGTTCTCTTGACCCTGCTACTTTCCTTGGGCTGGTTTTCTCCTCAGACTAGTTTCCTCCCTTGCTGCAAAATGTAGCAGTTCTAAGGTTCACACTGGCGTATCATAACTTCTAGAGAAGAGGGGACTTCTTGGTGCTGCCCCCACTCCCCAATCAAAGGATGGTCCTGGGCTTCCTTCTGTTTTGATTAGACTAATCTGGATTGTCTTTCCACCTCTGAACACACTCTGACCAGGGGAACACTGTGTGCTAGGTGGCTCAGACTGGGCTGACCATTCCTAAACCACTGTCTCTGCCAAGGAGTAGTGACTTAAATCCACTCAACTTTTGCTTCTATATACCAGGAGAGGATGGGGAGCAAGTTAGAGAGGGAACCGTACTGTCTAAACAGTTGGGGAATATCAGGGCACTTGGGTGCCTCCGTCGGTTAAATGTCCAACTCTTGATTTTGGCTCAGGTCATGATCTCAGGGTCGTGAGATGGAGCCCCACGTTGAGTTCCACACTCAGTACTGAGTTTCACCCTCGTAGAAATAACCCTGAAGCCCAGAAGGGTGAAGAGACTGTTCTGACACCTCTAATGTCCACTTAGGACATATCAGCCACTCAATAAATATTTGTCTTTGAAGGAAGAAACGGAGGGTATGTTGACCTGTAATCAGATAGGTTACTGATAGGTTATTGCAACTTAATGTCTGACACGTCTAGACATGTACACACTCACAAATACAGATATGTGCTCATAAATTCAAAGAAATGACCTAGAAGAATACAGAAGAAATGAAAGACCAAGGGAGACCTGGCATCAAAATGGCCCCGGTTCCTGGTTCTGACTCAGCATAGTTCCATCGCTTCCTTCCTTGTCTGTGCCTGGTCAGTGAGGTCAGGCTCCTATGATCAGCTACTAACCAGGGGCCCAAGGGTCAAGCAAGGACATCTGTAACACACAGGGACACCAAATTGGGTGCCAGTCTTGCAAATGCGCATCTCGAATGAACCAATCTACTCTCAAACACTGTTGCTGGAAGGCAGGTTGGCAAATTGATGTATCAAACTTAACAAAAAGCACATAGATTTACCCTTGGAGCCAGCAATACCACTTCTGTGGACCTATCTCAAAGACACTGGGCCAGCAACTTGGAAAGATGAATGTGCCCGTGGCTTACCACTGCACCACCGTGAGAGCACAGGCTGGGAACTGCCCGTGTCCACTGGCAGAGAACTAGTTGAATAAAGTATGTACATCTCACCCTGGAAGATCACGGAACTGGAAAAGGACAAGAGGAGCTCAAATACTGCCATGAGATGGGCTCCAAGAGAAACTGTTAAGGAAAAATGCAAGGTGCAATCAAGTGTGTGATATCCTTCCATTCTCCAAGAAATGGGGGGCCGAGGAATACATAGATGTATTTACTTCTATTAAACACGCACATGTGCACACACACGTGCACGCACACTTAGGAGGATGAACAAGGTGAGGTAAGGACAGGGTAGAGAGGGCGGGGGGAGAAGCTAGACTTCTTTGAACATATCCTGCTTTGTGTACTTGACTTTGGGACCATGTAATTATTTTATCCTTAAGGACAAAAGCCAAATTAAATAAACATAACTTAAAAAGAATCGTCTCAGGTGACTTTAAAACAGTAACTGGTGCATCCCAGAAGGACTAGAAATGAATCTAAGGACAAAAAGAACTGTAAAAAGAAAAACCAGTAGTCATATTGTTAATAATATTCATATTATTGGGGCACCTGGGTGGCTCAGTTGGTTGAGTGTTCAACTCTTGATTTCAGCTCAGGTCATGATCTCGGGGTCCTGGGATCAAGCCCCGGTGTGAGTGTGGTGTGTCTGGCTCCTCACTCAGCACGGAGTCTGCTTCCCCTCTCCCTCTGCCCCTCCCCCCTCAAAATTTTTTAAATAAATTATGCTGATATTTCCAGTCCAGATTTAGGACTATACAATTTTTACTTCTTTGATATTACAGTTATATCTCTTCTCTTAGCGAAAATCTTAGGTCCTAGCAATAGTAACATAATTATTTGCTTCATCCTATAGTATATATAATGGTTTCAGAATAATAATATGAATATTATTTTGTGGTTTTTTTTAAAGATTTTTCTTTCTTTTTTTTTTTTAAGACTTTATTTTTTTGACACGGACAGAGAAAGCACAAGCAAGATGAGCAGCAGGCAGAGGCAGAGAGAAGCAGGCTTCCTGCTGCGCAGGAAGCCGGATGTGGGGCTCAATCCCAGGTCTCTGGGATCATGACCTGAGCCAAACGCAGGTGCTTAACCAAATGAGCTATCCGGGTGCCCCTATTTTGTGGTTTTTAAAAGATTTATTTATTTATTTTAGAGAGAGAGAGTGCACAAGGAGGGGAGGGAGCGGGGAAGCAGATAACCCACTAAGCCAGAGTCAGACACTCAGGCACACGGGGCTTGATTCCAGGACTCCAAGATCATGCATGACCACGGGGCTTGATTCCAGGACTCCAAGATCATGCATGAACACTCCGCCAAATGAACCACCCAGGCGCCCCAATAATATGAATATTAACAATATGACTACCAATATTATATAATTCAGGGTGGTCAAGTAGCAGGACAAGGGAAATTTCTCTGCAGAGACATATTCTAGGGAACGAATGAAGAGGGCGGGACTGACTCAGGGGATGGACATGGTGCAATCCCTAGTATTTTTGCGTCATGAACTCATGGATTTCAGTATTTTGCTGAGTGGATATTGGGTATGATAATGATATTATACTTACGGTTTTAAAAATCATTTTTTAGAAGTACAAACTCAAGTATCTATAGGTACAGTGCTAGCTCGGGCATCTTCCACGACGATCGTGTTGCAGGGGGATGGAGAGGACACACGCTTGGCCCCGAGCTGGTGATGGCCGAGGCTGAGTGGCAGCTGCAGGGGGCTTCTGGACTCTTATGTCTACTGGCGTGTAGATTTGACATTTTTTCAGGGTTAAAAAAAAAAAATCGACCTCCCTTTTGATTCACAACTTGACTTCATGGAATTCATTCAACACCTAGCACCTGTACTGAACACGCGCACACCTCAGTATGGGCAACAATCTTATTTCCAGCATGATTTACAGCAGCAAGTAACCTGAAAATCCATCCATACGCAGCTAATACGTAACAGAAAAGCTTTGTAAAGGAATACTGGGCAGCTCTGAAAAGAATAAGGCATGAGTATGTACGCATAATATAGGAGGATCCCCAAGATTTGTAGTGTAGGTTAGTAGACTTACGTAAAGCAAGATGTACAAGTGTGCAAAAAATTAGCAAGGAAAAAAGGATCAATGTATCCTTATAAATGTATAGAATTAGGGATTCCTTGTCTCTGAGGAAGAAAACTGAGGCTCAGGAGACCTCCCACTGCCTTTCCTTTCTTACCCTTGAAAACAACTTTATAATCACATGCATGACCACTAGCTACTATATAGAAACAGTGATAAACACCCGCCCTAGTCCTAGCGCCCAGATTCCATGAACACCAGAGCAGCTAAAGCTACTCTGAGCGAGCAGCTGGCCCTGGTAGGTCCACTAGGCCCCTCGAGGTCCAGCCCTTGCTTCATTTCGGGGCTGTGGCCCCTGCCGCTTCCTTCTGGCACAATCATAAAGCTGTGTGAGGGCCCACTGAGCTCATTTCCCTCTTTTGGCAACAATTCAGCAGGTACTCCTCAATCTGCACTTGAGGAACTAGGGCTGGGAACATGGCTTATTCTGAGAACAAACGTTTCTAGGTAAATACTGACAGTTCTGCTGGCACAGAGCGGGTCCCTGTGTTGGATCATGATAAGCCCCCCCCCTTTTCTATTGTACTTCTGACTTCACAATTCCCTACTTTCAACAAAGGAAGAATGTTTTTTAAATAAGCTTTTTGAAAAATTAGAATCAGGGGTGGAGATGAATGAGTTAGTTCTGTAATATGCTAATATGGGATGTCTGCAATATATAGTTAAGGAGTGAAAACAATGTTTCAGTACCTTTTATGTTAAAAAAAAAAAGCTGAAGTAGGACGCATACTCACACATGCTGGTGCATGCACGGCATGTCCCTGAAAGGTGCACAGAAAAACAGGAACAGCTTCATCTGGGGAGTCATGTGGGGGCACAGCTTCATCTGGGGGGTTGCGGTGAAGGGAAGATTTACTTTAACACTGTCTGCAGCTCTGGAAAATCATTTACATATATTATACCCCCCAAAATAAATTCATTTAGAAGATTAAAAATGCTAAAGATAGGGGTGCCTGGGTAGCGCAGTGGTTAAGCGTCTGCCTTCGGCTCAGGGCGTGATCCCAGTGTTCTGGGATCGAGCCCCACATCAGGCTCCTCCACTAAGAGCCTGCTTCTTCCTCTCCCACTCCCCCTGCTTGTGTTCCCTCTCTCGCTGTCAAATAAATAAATAAAATCTTAAAAAAAAATGCTGAAGATATTAATATTAATTTATAACTCTTTGTTGAGACTGTATAAAATGACTTTTCTTTCAGTTTCCTGGTTAGCTTGGTGTTCCTTACAGAAAGCCTGTGGATCTTCATTGAGTAGGATTTTGTAAAAGTGCTTTTCACAAATTCTACTTTTCGTTATCAAGTACTTGATGGTAAGGAAATGAAGTTCTTTAAATTTTTATTTTCATGATTTTTAAAAAAATTCTCCTTCAAGTATGAAAGCAGCTTAGTGGTGTGTGTACACGTGTGTATGTGTGTGTGTATGTATTTTTAAAATCTATCTAAAGCCTTTTCCTTAAAGATTTCACTTATTTATTTGAGAGAAAGAGAATGCAAACACCCGAAAGCAAGGGGAGGAGCAGAAGGAGAGGGACAAGCAGGGTCCGTGCTGAGCGCAGAGCCCAATGTGGGGCTTGATCCCACGACCCCGAGATCACGACCTGAGCTGAAATCAAGAGTCAGATGCTTAACTGACTGAACCACCCAGGCGCCCCTGGTTTTTTTGTTTTCACTTGTAACTGTTTTACACTGTCGTTCATTTAATGCTACCTAGATTTGGTGGCAGGAAATGGGCACAATAATAATGACTCATATTCATTGCACAGCTGTAATGGGTCTGGGTCTCAGCTCTTTCCATGTATCAGCTTCTACGTTTAATCTCACAGCATTCACTGACGTAGATGTTATCATCCCTGTTTTATCCAAGGGAAGCACTCGGGGGCTAAATGACTCACCCAAGACCACACAACCAGAAGTGGCAGTGATGATCCCCACCCAGGCCCAAGGCTACAGAACTGGTGTTCTAACCACTGCCCAGCATGGCCCTCCGAAGGAGGGACTGCTGCCCACGTGGGCTTCCGTAGACTCGGGAGCTAGTGTAGCCAGCCCCAAGCCACATGGATCCATAAACTCACTACAGAAACGGGTACCTCTCTGTTTATGTAGGAACTAGCTCAAGCAGCATACTTTGCAGAAAACCTTATAATACGGAATTTGTGTTCCTACTTCTAACAAATGATTCCTAAAGGAATAGAAAGCTTAAACTGAATCTCAGCCGTCTACATCGTTGAGAAACTATTAACAACTCAGAAAGTTCCTTCATGGCTGGAAGGTGGATGCTTCTACTATTTATTCATCAAAATGAACACAAACGTGCACAATGTAACTACTATTTATTGCCGATGGGATCTCCGTTACTCTTGGCAAAGGAACCACGAGTGCGATAATTACGAAGAGTGCATAAATATCATTTTAAAACATGAGACCAAAGGGGGGGGGGAGAGAGAGAATTAAATTCTAGGCCTGAGAATTTATTCTTCTATTTTAGAAACTCTAGAATTATAGTAATTATGAGAATAGCCACTTTCAAGTCAAATGAAGTTTGAGGTAGGACCCCAGCCCACTCACTCATTTTAAACCACCACTTACGCTCTCTAATTATGCAAACTTGATGAAACTAGAAATCCTTTCCTTAGAAAGATTCACATATGCACTCACAGGTAATACACTGCATACAATTTCAGGGAGCTCACGGGCCCACGCCAGTAACCCCGGAGCTGACCTGTGGAACTGTGGGGTGAAGAGCCTCCGCCGTCTGGCCTGTCTGGCGTCCATCAGTCCTGCTAATTAATCTCTCCACGACAGCAGCTTCACTTCCTGATGTGGAAGTCAAGTGGTCTAATAAATTCTTAAGGAGGAAAACTGCATGGCAAATCAACAGTTTTTAAAATAACGGTAGCAATACACCTGCCCAGTAAACTGTTTTCTATATCACACTCTGACTTTAAAAGGATTTGCAGGTGGCAACTTCAAACAATTTAAGTATAAGGTAAAAAATAATTCCCATTTGAAGTGAGATCCTGGATCAAAGGATGAAACTATTAAAGAGAAATCTGAGAGGCACCTGGATTCTAAGTCTCTGGGTTTATGTGGTGGTCCGTTTGAATACGTAGAACAGCAATAAAAACAATGCCAAAGATTCAACTTAATGAGATCAACTATTGAAATAGAAATGAGCTAAGAGACTTGGAGAGACCAAAGTGTGGAGAAAGACCCTGAGAGACCCTCCTGATTAAAACCACTAAAATGTTAAATCAAATATAAAATGTATTTAAAAAAAAAAAAAGATTTTATTTATTTGAGAGAGAGAAACAGAGAAGCAGGCTCCCCACTGAGAAGGGAGCCCGATGTGGGACTCGATCCCACAACCCTGGGATCATGACCGGAGATGAAGGCAGGCGCTTAACCGACTGAGCCACCCAAGTGCCCCATAAGAAGTCTGTATTTAAAAAATAAACTACAGGGCTGGCATTAAAGGGATTAACAGACTGATCCCTAAACAAAGCGGAAATAGGAACCTTGAGCTTTTTGAGGCAGGGGAGCACCAAAATGAATTCTATCTTCAAGGCTTCTATAAAACCCCAGAGACCTTCTGCTTCAGTTTTTATGGCTTTCTAGGGCTCCTGGGGAAGAGGATGAAGGCCAGGACCTACTCAAGGTCTATTAGAAAGTTGCCATTTTTTTTTTGCCCCAAACTTTAGGACACTGCTGAATTTTGTAGGCATCACATGGTTCAACCTAATTATGGAGGACCCTGAATACAGTTGGGAATATGGCATAAGATAAAGAATAACCCTGCCACACATAAGGAGATAGTAAAGAAACTTGCGTCTTGACCCTGGCACTCAGTGGAGGGAAATAAAAAGCTTTCTCCTGAGAATTCACAACTAGGACGTATAGGTTTGAGGCCTAATTTCATGATACCTGTATGATCTGAAAAACTACAAGTGAGGAATTTACAGTTTCTGTATTATCACTGTGCCAGTCTACCTATGGAGGTAAACTCAATCTTGACTGACAAAATTCAACCTCCATCCAGGCCACAGCGACTGCCCACGGGCAAAGATGCAACGAAAAATGGACAACTCCCACTCAGAGGTCACAAAACACATGGAAACAATGAAAAGCCAGTAGGAGTAACAAATGAGAGAAACAGACCCCCAGAGACTTCAGATATTGGAATAATCACATGGAATATAAAATAACCATGGTTATTATACTTAGAGGAATAGAAGTTTAAAAAGATTAGCAGGGAAAAAATGAGAACAAAGAATGACCAAGCAGGTTTTTGAAAAACAAAAAACCGAAACAGAACTTGAAATAAAATACAGTAATTAAAATAAAAAAATTCAGTGGCTGGATTAGATTAGGCACAAGTGAGGAGAAAATTAGTAAACTAGAAGCTATAGCTGAAGATATTATTGAGAATGTAGCTCACAGGGACAGAGATGGAAGACAGAGCAAGGTTACAGGGAAACGGAAGAATGGGGTCTAACACGTGTCTTATCATCAGTCCCGAAGGACAGAGAGGGTGAATTGCAAAGATAGTAACATCTAAAGCTAATAATGTGTATTAAAACTACTAGAGTAACCACTAAAAGAACAGTCATAAAAAATGTAACTTCAAACAAATAGAAAAAAGTAGAGGAAAAAAAGGACAAGAAAAGAGGGGAACCCCCCACCATACCCCAAAAAACATAAAATGGGAATTGAGCATGTCAACATGGATCAATCTCTAAAAAAATACTGAGGGGCAATTGGCTGGCTCAGTCAGAAGAGCATGCGACTCTTGATTTTGGGGTTGTGAGTTTGAGCCTCAGGTTGGGTATAGAGATTACTTAAAATAAAACATTAAAATTAGAAGAAATTTAAATTTAAAGAAAATGTTGAAAGAAGCCATTCACAAAATACAGCATATAAAACGTTCAAAAATTGGCAAAATTTAACAGTATATTGTTTAGGGACACACACAATAAAAAGCAAGGAAATGACTAATCTTAAATTCAAGATCGTGGTTAATTCTGGAGGGAGTATGTGTAATTGGGGAGGTACACCCAGGGGGCTCCTCAGATATGGCTAACATTCTATTTCTTAACCCAGGTAGTGGGTACGTGGGTGTTTTACACATACATATATTTTTATATTCAGATACTTCACAAAAAAATAGATGCTAAAAAAATACAGCATATGAAATACGTTAACACATAAAATGATAATGTATCTTGATATACACACAGTGAAATACATTTAATGAAATTATACACACACACAATCAAGAAACAAAGGAAGTGGCCCTGGAACCCCCTCAATGAAAAACCCTGGCCTCCTATGGATGTCGGGTTCAGATCTACAGAATGCTTTCCCGATGTGTCCCATGATGAAATGCTAAGAAGGGAAAGCCAGCTAAATAACCCAGAAGTGATTACCTGTTTTTCTATCGGGAGAGTACTTGGATTAAATTTCTTAGCTAGTTAGCTATTGGACAAGGCATCACAAAGCTGAGAAAGCTCTAACAGTTTAAGGTTGTACTGGCATCTTACCGAAGCTGGTCTACAAACTCAGGCCTGTAAGCAATTCTCTTAAAGTAGTGGTTTCAAGCCTTGGGGACTCAAGCTGGTGGGGAAAACGAGCCCCCAGCCTCTGCTTTTAGAGCCATTCTGATTTTATTCACTTTACAGATGACTTTGATCTGATTTTGTGTAAAGGGTTCCACCTGTCAAGAGAGTACGGACAGCATTGTCTTAGAGGAATCCTAGCTTTCTGAGATTGGGAAAAGAATGCAGATCACCTTTCTCAACTCTGTATAAATGTAAAAGCAGAGGTGACCAAAATGTGCACCCAAGAAGCAATTTGCACTGCAGCAAATCTTAAAAGATAGTTGGCTTTCTTTCCTCTTTTGTCCTTATTCCACTGTCTTGAGAAACACCTCATGGCCCTAGAAGAACAGCAGACATGGGAGGCAGACTTGAAATCAATCTGAGCCCAGCTGGTGAAGAAAATCCAGCCAACCCCCGATCCACACTGACCCATGCATCTTACCATTTACATTGCACGGCCTCACA
Organism: Ursus americanus; assembly: GCF_024610735.1. Lineage (NCBI taxonomy): Eukaryota > Metazoa > Chordata > Mammalia > Carnivora > Ursidae > Ursus > Ursus americanus. The sequence goes on along the minus strand of NC_142156.1, from coordinate 17,271,378 downwards.
ACTAAGAGATTGAGTCAACTCCAGCTATCCCTCAATCATTAGGGTTAACGCTAAGCAAGAAAAGGAAGACATTGGTGTTTGTGGGTGGGTCATCAAAACTTGGAAAGATGTGATTTCATTTTGGTAACTAACAGGTATTGAATTTGACTCCTCTAAAGGCTCCTGGAGTCGGTGGATGGAGCGAATCTCCAGCAGATAGCAAATGAACTGCCAAGCTCAGCAGAAACATCTTTATCCCACCCGCTCTCCTGCCACACCTACCTAACTTGCCAGGGTTTTGCTGGAAAGGTCAAGCAGCCAGTCTGTCCCAGAACATAATGACTGGTTACTGTTCTCTCGTACACCAGCCCTGAACAACTGGTGTGTGGGCTGGTCCTCTCTGGGAGACATGGTATTTGATACTGTGCTAATTGGGTGGCTAGAAGAAAAAAAGAATACATTTTAAAATGGCTCCTTAGGATTTTTCCTACAGCTGCACCATATATACATCTTGGCTGAATGATTATTAAATAAATTCCGAATTTGGTCACAGCAAAATATCACTATTAGGGATTGTTTGGGACACAAGAATGAACATGAAATCTAGCCAGAAAAAGTATTTTATTTGAACAGTCAGAATTTTCCCAAGTTTGACATTAGGCAGGAACAAAACTTTCTTAGCATCATCAGTTAGTTGCTTTATTGCTCCTGTAGTTATCTGTACATTTGTAACACTTAGTACATGCTCACTTTTACCTGAGGTTGGTGGAAGAGCAAGTTGTCTTGTGGCTGGCCCTACCACCAAACTGAGTGTTGTGTCCTAATAATTGTAAGATAATGACTTACGTGTCTTCCTCAGTTCCCGGACTTAAAAAATCTGGTTGATGACAATGATTTAATTGTACACAATCCCTCCATCTCAAGCTTCGTGCACGGCAAGATGCTTTCTGAGTACCTTCAGAAGCACTTAGGATTTTTGCCATACTGATCAATTTCCAATTGCTTGCATGCCTCATTTAAAAATTCTGAAAAAATTTTGTTAGCTTAAATATGAAGATCTTCCTAAACTTAGTTAGGTAACATCTATTTTCCTATTTACTCCTTCTTAGTTTTATTACAGGAGTATTCAAAATTAACTCAAGTGCTTTCATCCTATAACATAAATGACAAAAAATGACATAATCTGCACAACTAAAATGCTTACCTGTATTTGAAATTACTGATATATGCAATAAACCCAAATGCCATGTCTGTTCGAGCTACTGAAGCTATTGTGCTGATCAGATAGACAGCAGTCTTCTCCGTGATCACCCAATGGTTATTCATGCACTAATTCGGGGATGCCAGGAACTCTTGAGTATTCATTCCATTGGTCTTGGGATGAGGTTGAAAGCATTGATAGCAGGTCTTGATTTTTACTCTTCATCTGAAGCTCACATACACAATCCAGCATGGATGAATGAAAATTGATTTTTGCCTATGCCTGGACAAGTTTTCCCAAGTTTTTTTTTTTTTTTTTTTGCCGTTCATGTAAATCTTAGAAACATTCTTTGGTGTCTTATAGCTGCTTACTGAATGCTCATTATGTGTAAGCAAAGTACTAGGCACTTTTTGTGGGTTTTCAATCTTCACAACCCCTCAGCATTCTGGTTATCTTACATATGAGGAAAGGAAAACCTGGGGTGTCCTATTCTTCTGCTCTAGGCTGAGGTGTACATCTGATTTATAGAGCTGCAAGAAGCGAATCATGATTCGTGCAGATTCCAGCTGGCTGGTTTGCAAAGCTGAATGAACTTTGGGTCTATCTTTTCGTAGGAGGTGGGGAAATGGGCATGTAGAACTTCAAACCTTTTAACCTACTTTTTTGAAAGAGCTCTTGCCCACTCTGCCTCCGTTTGCCAGCTATTATTTTATCTTCACTTCCCAGCAGTTTCCTTTCAACCTCCCATCATGGTCCCAAAGAGAACTCAGGTGATTTCTCTTCCTTCCCTCACTCTGAATTCTGTGCCTTCTTCATGACTCAACACTCAATCGTTTGTTCCTAGTTCCCATGTCCCATATTCCATTTACGTATCCGTGACTTGAAAAGTATGCCATGTCAGCAGCTGTGTTCACTGCAGCTAGACATGGGCAGGCCTAGTCAAGCAGGTACAAACCAGTGATTTCAAAAGATGGGTTTCGACGATATTATACAGACTATTTAGCTACATAAGGATAGCCATCACCTTTCTGAATGGTGTACTGTTGCAGTCATCTTTCATCTTGCAGAGCAAGAATACTTCAAAAAAATCACACCTAAGAAAACCAGAATTTAAAATATTACACTAATAATTGCAACAACTTCACGTTTCCTGGTTGTTTCTTTTGTATTTGCTGAAAATATAGGTATTTTATGTGCAGTCAGAGCTCACAACTGCTTGGTTGTCCATGGCTTAGTACCAGGTCATTATAGGGCTATATAGAATAGGCAGGTGCTATTTAGAACCTGGCCAGCTGAGTTTTCAACCACATCAAACAACTGAGTTTAATTATAAAGCAAAAAATAGTGAATAATACTATTATGAGTCAAGCATTACTCTAAGCATATCACATCATTTCATTCAAGATTCACAATGACAATGAAGCAGGTATGGTCCCTGTTTTATAAGAGACACTATGGCTCAGCATTTAAGTCGCTCACTCAAATCACACAGGTAGGAAACAAGCCAGGACCTGGACGGGAATGTAACCAATGGTTTACAAAGGCAGATGTGATTCAGATGCGCATTTAGAGAAATAACAAATGAGAAAGTAAGGTTGGTGCAGACTGGGATTTTTAAGGCAAGGCCTCAAGTTCTATTGTCACATACTAGTTTCAAATTATGAGCCTCTCCTAAGATCTCATGTCCTAAAACAAAGACTGATTTTGTTCCCTACTTACCTGGTGCTATGTGTTCTGAAAGAATTTTAATCAAGCTACCATACTCCCTGCTGTATCACCTGAGGAGAGTAGCCCAATTTTATAACTACAGAATTTTGAAATCCTAAAAGTGACACAATTGATAATGTCCAGGGCACAGATTAATGACACATGAAGTTTGCCTTTGACATAATCAATTACTGCTCATCTTTCTTCCTATAGTTGAAGAGGTCTGGGAGAATATGACAAGAAAGTAAAATAATACAAGTTTGGATTTGTCAAAGAATTTGGAATAAGAAGGCACAAGAGGTCAGGAAGTCCAACCTCCCTCCCTGACAGGGGAGCATGTGAAGGGGGGACGACGTGGCCAATGCCTTAGGACCAGAGACTGTTACTGCGGACAGGACAATGGACCCCAGCAGCCCTGTGCTTTTCCCTCCACACGCCATCACTGGCTCAAACAGTCGCTTACTAGGAGGCTCTCCTCCAACTCCCTGAGGGAAGCCAATTTTTGAGAGAAGAAAGTGCTTTGCAAAAGACATGCTCTCCACTCACTTTTAATCTACTTTCAGAAATGGATATCTACTTGACACACTTGTGACACATGTAATATGACACAACACTGCGTTCCACACGAATCAGGGAAGTGAGAAGCAAGCAAAGAACTATGAATGCAAACACTGGTAGTTGAGTCCAAAAAAAGAAAGCAGTTGTTCAACTGAACCCAGACCAAGAAACAACTATGGCCGCAGGTGACATCGCAGCTCATCAAGCCCCACACCTCCCAAACAGCAGGGGAGGAGAGCTCAATCGCATCACCCTACTTCAGAAACGTAGTTACATCCGGGTTAGAACTCCACAAACATGAGCATTCATATTATAATCTATCTTTGGAAAACAGACTATTTGAAGGAAAACAAATCCAAATTGAAACTGTGTGGTTTCCAGAGCAATTTATTCATTAAAATCTATTCAATATGCCATCAACAGTTCTCCTGTGTGTATTGTGCTGATAAATAGACACTGAGAGGATTTAACAAGTTCGTCGTTTAATAAGTCTGAATTCATTTTCACCACATGGTATTGTACACGGTCATCTGTTGAAACAGATTTCTTTTTAACAGATCTTAGTTTAAAAAAAGTCATAGATACTGTGAGTTCTGTATAAACTGGTGGATATTAAGTTAGTTCCTTTGTTTTGACTTATAAGCCTCAACTTCACCGCAGAATAAAGAATGTAGGCCAAAGAAAGCATAATCGGTCACTCGTATAGAACAGTATTGTTTCTATAATTTGAAGCTTTCTGAATGGACGAGTTCAGGCCTGATGTAACTGTAAAAAGATTACTTAATGAATAGACTATATGGAAATTATACAAAATGTTATTAACTTTAATCATTAATAGCTTAAACAGCACTATGTTACTAATTGCTATTCAAAACCAAAAACCTGTTTTTGAATCCCCACGAAGGTGGCACGCGTACACAACCATGCCACCTTGTGCTTAGGGGTGTGTCAATACATATTTCAACAGAAACTTTGGCTTTAGGAAAGAGTCACAAACATTTAAAATAATGGCTTTAATCGTCATCTTGAGTATACGGTAGGGGAAAGTGTGCTTTAATTAAATATACACCATACCAGTGATGCTGGCAAGGTTGAGTTAATCCTAATGTTGATAGCTATAAAAACTAGTTTGTACATGACAAGACAATGAGAGAAAAAAGCAATCCCTTTGAAACAAAATTAAAAAAAAAATATGTTCACAGTGGTCTGTTATCAACAGTATGCATTTTATGACAATAACATGTACAGATTGAGCACCCTAGGGCTCTCTTTATATCCTAAAGAAAACGAGCATTTACATTATTCATGGTTGAAATGAATTTTAAAAAGATCAATTGTACACTTACCCAGACAGGATAAACTGTTCTGGGGTATACAGCTTTAACACCATCATTAAAGTTGTTTGCAAAAGGAGTACAGAATTAAAAAAACAAAACATTTTTTCTTGGGAGAGGAGAATCTTTCATTTGCTGTTATAACCAGCAAATGCCATTCATTAACTCAAAAAATGGAAGGGGGGCCCCACAAACACACTATTTGAGCAAGCTGACCAATACACATTACAGTTTTAAAAATGAAGGTTATATACTCTATGTTACAAGTCCCAACTAGGCAGTGTCAAAATGACATCTATTTCTTTGCTTGCTTTGTGATCATACCCCTTGGAGGTGTTACAGGTCTCGTGGCATTCGGCTTCTTTTTCTCTGCAGGCTTTAAAATCTGCAAAGATTCAAAGGCAGTGCATTTTAGGAAATATTTTCAATTCCAAATCTTAAGATTTCTTAAATCTCACTCAAATCTTTTGTTCAGAAAGGTTTCTGACCATTTAAAACTGACCCAACAACTCTGAAAGCCCCACTAACACATTAACATAAACCATGTTAATATGTTAACATGTGAGCATTTTGGTAATAAATGCTATGATGAACAGATGAAATACAGGGACAAATTATTTTGCCTCTGGATAAAATGACAATATTCTCAAGTCAGATCTTGTAGTATCTCCAGGCTATCCCCTGACAGGGGGGTGGGGTGGAGTGGAGAGTTCTCTAGAGCAGTGTTTCTCAAACCCACAGGGGGCCCTCTCGTCATCACTGGGAGCTGCAAGTTCCCCCAGACAGTTGCTAAAACAACATTTAACTGATGACTGCCACTTGACTTAAGTGGCTTTATTTATGACTGTGACTGGGCTAGCTTGAAACTGTACAAGTTTAATCGTAATAAGAGAACAAGAAAAAGACTCAGACTTTACATGTAAATGATACTTTTTTGCCAAGCAAAGGCCAAATGATGTCATGGTGAATCAGTCTTGTGGAAATTAGAGAAAAGTGGTGGGAGAAGGGAGTAATCACAGAGCACATCTGGCACATGGCAGTTAGTTCTACTCTCACATACAAGCAGGGATTTAATTTTAGCTGAACATTACACTGACATAAGTTTTAGATTTACAGTAAAGGAATAAGCATAAGGAGCCAATAAATTGGTTTTTTACCTCATTTATAATGTAAAAACAGCTAAATTCAACAAGGCAGGAAAGGTTCTCTGACAATTTTTTCCCCTTCAAAGGGGTCCACCGATACTGAATTAGAACAAACACTTGTATGGGAAAATAAAAATTTAGTCTACTCAACATAAATGAACAGCAGGCAAAAAATAGCAATTTTTTAAAAAATCGGTAAAATTCAGACATAACAGTAGGAAACAATGTTGAAAACATCCTCTACCTGAAAAGAACACATTAGAGTTTCGTCCACACTCATCATGGCACCTGCATTGTCAAACTCTCCACAATAATTGGGTGCAGAAAACAGAGTGACCAACTGCCTCTTTGCAAAAAATTCATATCCATCTTCAACCACCTTGGAGAGAAAATGTTTTTAGTATAAGTAGTTGTAAATTGCAGATGAGTAAAACCACTTTTCAGTTTCCCATTGAGCCTGATATCCTACAGGTCATTTGCAGAGACATTTTGTATGAATAAGCAATACCTACCCACTAAAATCAACAAGGAGAATCTGTGCTCACACACATGCTCGTAAGTGTACATGTAAAATTCAAAATCAATACCTGGTGGGCTCTACATATAAGATCCAAATCATGCTTATGGAGAAATTTTGCAACCACTTCTGCACCAAATGTGAAGGACACTCCTCTGTCATTTTCACCCCAGCCTAAGACATCTTTATCGGGGTCAGACCACAAAAGATCACAAAGAAGACCTTGATCTGGTACATCAGTTGGTCGCATAATTCGCCGAATCTGCTCCATAGATTGAAGATCTGGTGATAAACCTAGTAAATGAAAAAAAATTTGAAGAAAATAGAACTTCTCTTTAACAGTTCCATGTGCTTACAGAGAGACTCAATGACTCTAACATGGAAGGCTTAAATTAAAGCAATGGCTATGATTTATTTTTATGGCTATGTTTTTTATTTAGCTTTGGTCAAAAAAGAAAAAAACAACTCAACTGAAAAAACACTAGAATTTATTATATGCACTTATCTGCGAGACACAGTATGTCTAAATGGTATATGGAATCAGTTACCTCAACATACAGAGCCCTATAAAACTAAAATCCAGTGATTTATAGACAACCACTCAACTCCTTTGATAATAATGAACCATGCACATTCTAGATTTTATTACTGACCATTTGTAATGCCTGGGTGTGGAGGATGCAGACACTCAAGTATGATGTAGCCTTCCAGGAAATCTGTGCTGTCCAAGGACTATCTAATCTATCAGACCAGCTCAGATGTAGTTGACTTTCATCTGAGTTTAAAATCACATGCCCAGGGGCACCTGGCTGGTGGGTGGAGCATCCAACTCCTGATCTCGGGGTTGTGAGTTCAAGCCCCATGCTAGGGGTAGAGTTTACTTAAAAAAATAAAATAAAAAAAACTTTAAAAATCACACGCCCAGCTCTACCAAAACCAGTTTAAGTACAGGAGGGCAGGGATAATGGCTTTATTAAAATACATTGTGTTGGCTCTTTGACAGTTGTTTAATTTCTGACCACGGGTGAAAAGAAATCCTTTTTGCAATTACTATTTTAATTATGTTATACAAAGCACAACCACGGAGAAAAATAAAATTGCTTTTAAAATCCAAGTCAGAAAAATTTCTAAAAGGAGAGGATCAAAAACAGACCAAGGAAAGTCTACTCACATTTTCAGTATTCTGGAGGACCTATGATACAGCATATTAATCACTCTTCATTTTATATCTAAAAACACTTTCTGCTCTATTTTCAAGTCAAACTGTTACAGAGCCTAGAATTCCCTGTAACAAATCAATTTCTTACTTTAGATTTCTATCCAAATGATCCTGGATGTGCAAGAGTGGACCCATGGTGTAACACATCAATAAACAGAGTCACCTGACAGAGAAGTCATCCCAACGACAACTCAAATATCAAAGTGTACCCCCTTCAGAAGGGAACAAAATCTATTTGCAACTAAAATTAGCCCACATACCTCCATGACAGCAGAATATCTTCTCATCCACGATGGCTGCTATCGGTAAACAGTTAAAGCAGTCTGTGAAAGTTTTCCATAGTTTAATGTTATATCTTCTTTTGCCTGTGAAAATTTTAGGATCTAGGTTAAAAAGAGACTAGTGTTCTGTAGGTTCATTCTCTCAGGACAATTTCTCCCAAAGTAAGGTGGTAATTACTTTTTAAGTAAACAAGAACTATGCTTTTATTAAAAATTCCCTGGAGGATAGGTTTAGCGGAACTAGAGATACTTTAAAATCCCATGAAAGTTTGAAATCAGAATCCCAGATGTAATGATTAAGGATTTTCATTAACCCCCAATAATTGTTTGGAATCTAGTCTGTTTTGTCCAATCTCAACCCACAGGCAATTATGAACTGCTTACACATGTGCCATTACCATCTTCCTTCTGAGGATGCTTCTGAGAGTTAACACCCATCCCATCTCCTACTATCACCAAGAGCTTACTGGTACCAGATAACTCCCAGCCCTACATACTCTAGTAGCAAGCACAAACAAGTACAGGGGAATATAGATTGCTTACTGCAGGCATTCCAGGATAACTGTTCCTGACATTGCCACAAATGCTCAGAACGTTCCCCACAGAAATGAAGTTACAGGGTGGTTATATTCCCCTCACCAGCCCCTGTATACCCTGCATTCTGGAGTCAAGTGTGATTTGGACATAAGCATGACTTTAAGGCACTGCTCCTGCAAGCAAATTATGTTCTGAGTTAAAAACCTACTCACAAATTCTGGAAGCACAAATCTGTCTGAACTGGGTTGAGAATGGCCCAATTGTGGGATACCTTGTCTCCTGTACCTCTATACCAGAAAACCCAAAGATCAAAGCACAATCTTCATTCCTAAAGCCAGGCTTGTCTTTCTTCTCCTCTCCTTTCTTATTCTAGGGACATTTACAGGTTTAAAGCTGAACCTTTTTGGAAAGTTAGACTGGCCCAAGCAGCAGGTTCCTGAACCACACCTTCCACTCTACTGCAAATCAAGTCAGGTATGGAATTTAGCACAGGGCTTGGAATGTAATGGAAATTCAACAAATACTTGACTTCTCCTCCCGCACACAACTGTCGCCTTTCCTCCTAAGAGTTTATGTTTTTCTATGACTGGGTATAATTCTCACCATGGTTCACCCTGTTCTGCATTTCTTTGGAGGTCACTAATTCCCTATCCCTTATCTTCCTTCACTGAAGAGTTCTGGAAGCCAAACAGAATTCCACTCTACAAAAGGCTGAAAGGGAACCTGTCCCAATCACCACCTCTAACTTCTAATAATGATAAAATAACAGAAGAACAAGGCTGGGCTGGTCCTAACCTCTATTCATAAAAGTGATTTGGTTCTGTCTCCTATTTTCCACTGAAGCCTATCTCTGAAAGAGCATCCAATGGTTCGCTTGGATTTCTCCTTTGCCCACATGCTGCATTTGCCAGTGCCGACGAATCCTCTTTCTTATTGAAGTCTGCTTTGCTCCCCGATTCTTTATTCATGCAATACACTCCAGCTTGTCTTGCAGATTCCTTTGCTATCTTTGCTGGCTCCTTCAACAAAAATTAAGATTCTTCCTCCTGCTGCCTCTGAGCATCTTAACTAAGTCCGAGGACCCTGCTTTCTGTTCTCTCTACATTTCCTCCCTAAGGCCACTTCAGAACATCTGTCTCCAGAAAGGTTTAGCCTGGATAACTGCCAAGGTCTCTTCAAGCTTCCAAATCCACGGAATATGAGCCAGAACCCCTAATGCAGCTTCCTATTACTACAGATCAGACAGCTCTGGTATCAGAAAAGGATAACCACACATTCACATTTTATCTGACAACAGATACGCCAGCTTTTCCAGGACTACACTCTTTATAAAAAAGTTGGGGTGGGGGTCAGAGGGGGAAATGGTAGTATACAAGAGTGCTTGTTATACTTGTGAAATAAGCCTATCACTTAAAGCAGTGGTTTTAAATTGTTCCATGAAAATCTACATTTCAATAAAACTTTTCATTACAACTTTAAAATTTTAATAAAATTGTCAACAGTTTTTTAAAAGTCTGCAAACCATCAATCGAAAGCCACCTATGTCAAGGACACTTTTCTGCCCACAAGTAGATTGGATGGCAAGTTATACCTGCCTGATGGGGGGTGTGAGGGGAGCTTGAGCACAAGGTTAATAAATCTTGATGACCAAACAACAATCAACCAATGCTGACCATCTAAAATAATGTTTAAAGTCTTCTGCATTAAACAGAAACTGAAAACGATGTCGCAATATCCTCACACTTGGATATGTATCACAACAAAGAGATTATCTGGATTTGAACTTCATCCATGAAAACATCAAAGTACTTGCTGAACAGTGTATAAAAGGAATCTTTCCTTAACCTGTTCTAAAAAGTAGCACCTGTAACAAATATCTGAAACACAATTTATAAAATTTGCTGCCTCTCATCTCACTACCTTAGGAGTCATAACTGCTTTAACTAGTACTTCTCTAATAGACCCACTGTCAAAATCAAGTATCTTTCTTGGGGCATCTGGCTGGCTCAGTTGATAGAACATCTGACTCTTGATCTTGGAGTGGTGCGTTCAAGCCCCATGTTGTGTGTAGAGATAACTTAAAAACCACCACCACCACCACCTTTCTGGCCACAGACTCAGTTGCCCTACTTAGTTCAGAACCCATAAGATTTTTCTTTGGTGATCCCTCCCCACCTCATCTTACCAGCTGGGTCGCAGGGCCTCAGACCAGGCAAACATACAATTATGGGAAAGGATGAGAGTAGGAAAGCTAAGTCTAGAAATACCATCTTTCTAGCAATGCACTTTTAACAAATGAGCTAGCTGAACATATCTATGTGGAACTGACATGGAAAACACCACATTACAGGTTAGGACTATAGTCTAGGGGAGGGCCACAGGGACAATTCTTTACTGGTCTTGTTATTATCACTGGCAAATGTAGTAACTCAAATACCTTAACTACTTCTCTCCTCCCTGCCTGAAGCCTCTCCTAGCAGAAATGATAAGCACAAAAGGAGGATGGGGGTAAGGACTCAACCCCCGCCTTAACATTTTATACTTATTAAACAACGCTACAACAAAAATTCCACCAAACTGGCAATTTTTAAGGCTTTAAGAATCTTTTTTGTCAATAACCAACTCAAAGTGTACCTTCAACTGAACAATCCAAAATGGGTCATAATATGTATAAAATGTTATTCAAATAATTTTTTTTTGTTTGTTTTTAACTTCCCTTTCTCCTTCCAGCACATTTTAGGATAATGGCTGTTTGTCCTGGCTGCATATGTGCCAGAAGAAAAAAAAAAATACAACATCACAAAATTCAAAAAGCAATTATCTGCACATTTCAAGATACCACTGATGTGAAATAACTAGAAAAGGCAAATCTACAGAGAAAGAAAGCAGATTAGTGCTTTGCCTGGGGCGGTGGTAATAGTTACACAATCCCATAAATTTACTAAAAATCACTGAACTGTATACTTAACAACAGACAGATTTTATGGAAATAAATTGTATCTCAATAAAGTTGTTAAAAACAAAACTATCTATTTGGACAGGTTTTCAGAGTTGTACTAAGAATTAAGTTCAACAATGATCTTAAAGAAGCCACCACTGCAACCATTACTTCTTAATCTAATAGTCACAACATAAAAGAATCAAAGGCATTATTATACTGCAGTGGCAGTGTTACTTTTTTACCTTAAGAAAAAACTAAGAAAGAACAAGCTCATGAAATAGAAAATGAGAGATTAGAACATTTCATTTAAATGCTCACAAATCCTAACAGAAATACATGCAGTTTATGACCAAGTATCTCAGTTTAAGTAAGTCTTCCTCAGATGTACAAAGTACTTACATTCATCATAAAATCCATAAATTCTATTGATGCTGGCACATTCATGGTTTCCTCTGAGAAGAAAAAAATTCTCGGGATATTTGATTTTGTAAGCCAGTAAGAGGCAGATAGTCTCCAATGACTGCTTCCCCCTGTCCACATAGTCCCCAAGAAACAGGTAGTTGCTTTCTGGCGGGAAACCACCATACTCGAAAAGTCGAAGCAAATCATAGTATTGCCCATGGATATCACCTAGAAGTAAGAATTTTGTTATACAGTGCCCTCATACTTATTGTTCAATCCACTAACAAAGTTTTGGAGAGACATTCTTTAAACATGCATTGCATAATAGGATTGACCTCTAAAAATTAGAGTTAAATTTGACAGCTAACACTAATTTCCAATCTTGTATCATATTTTAGTTTAAGCATATGTTTATGTCCAGAATCTCACACGAAACTCAACTAATTAAGAATTAATTTTGTGGAAAGGATTATTAACGACCAGGCAGGCCTTCTTGTTAAGTAACATGGCTTTCCTTTCAGGTCGGCAGACCACTATCAGATCTCCGGCAGCTCGGCCTGCGGGTTACTGTGTCCGCAGAACTGCTGGGCTGCTAGCGAGCCCCAGACCTGCGCAAATGAAGGTACACACACGCCACCCCCACCAATTCATTCAGCTCTCAATTTCTCCCTGCTAGTTAATGCCAAAGAGCATTTTACTTTAAAAACATACATATAAGCTTTACCAATGTAGTCAAATATATATGATAGAATATTTAGCATTACTCAGATAAACTTCAGTTTTGATACAGATTATCTGCATCTTTCATGTAGAAAGAGATTACAAAATGGCATCAAGAAAAGTCTATTTTTAAGCATAACCAGTCTTGCTTTAAGCTTAAATGTAATTCCTATATATTCATATAGTTCAGACCTTTTCTTAGATCTCCATTTGGTATCATTTCTTTCCTTTCTGCTCCAATGTTTATATTCCTTTAGTGAAATAATTTTTAGAAAATCTGAAGCACACCTAAGTAAACTGAGTCCATTAAAGGTATTAATTCTAAAGCTAAAATTATTTAATTTTAAGTAGTTCCAGGTTATTCATAAATAGCAAACGATTCTGCTGGCTAATACAAGGGCATCTATATATCCTCGAGTCACTTAATCAATAGCATAATCAAAGGCAACTGTTCATGTGCCCAAACCTACCACATATTTTGAGTGGTGCTTCAAGTTCTAGTAGGATAGGCTGACTGAGAAAAATCTCTCGGGACTTTAAGCACAGTCCTCGGATTTCATTCTCCTGTAGCTGGACATTCTTACCAGGCTTGGACCCTCTCACTATAGGGGAGAAAAACTCCAGTTAGTCAAATGAAATCAAAATACAATTTAACATACAAATTAAAAATATTTGAAAACGCAGAAGTTTTAATAAGGAGGAGGCGAAAACATAGTTTAACTGGCTTTCTGGCTGACTTTATTTTCATAACACTTCTAAAGAACATGGTTTTAATGCATAATTATAACTGTAAAATCTTAGGATTTCATTCAGTATTTAGTTGCATCTTCTATACGAAGGCTTTGTTACAGTATCCTGAACAAGGGGCCACACTCTTTGTATGAATATTGTTAGAAAAGTATTCCTTTTGCTACTTGCTGAAATCAGACTTGCTGTGGCATAGCCCAAGGCCTCAGTTTTGCATCCAAGCTACAAAATGGCCTTGTTCACCTACAGCCTGCCCACCAGGCCATCTCTTTCTGCCTCCAGTCTTGTCTTCTCTTCTCCAGCCTTATACATGAATTAGTATTTGTATAGCAGAAGATTTCAGAGACAGTCATGTTACTGAGTTGGTTCTAAGGATCTTGTTTTAAAATGTGAGACTGGAGGGGCACCTGGGTGGCTCAATTGGTTAAGCGTCCAACTCTTCATTTTGACTCAGGTTGTTATCTCGGGGTCATGAGATCGAGTCCTGTGTCGGAGAGTCTGCTTGAGATTCTCTTCCTCTCCCTCTGCCCCCCCCACACCCCTTTGCATGCACATGCTCTCTCTAAATTTGTGTGTGTGTGTGTGTGAAGATTTTATTTATTTATTTGACTGAGAGAGAGACAGCCAGCGAGAGAGGGAACACAAGCAGGGGGAGTGGGAGAGGAAGAAGCAGGCTCCCAGCGGAGGAGCCTGATGTGGGGCTTGATGCCAGGACCCTGGAAACACGCCATGAGCTGAAGGCAGAAGCTTAATGACTGAGCCACCCAGGCACCCCTCTCTCTAAATATTTTTCAGAAATAAGTAAAAAATTAAAAAAAGGTGAGACTGGAAATGTTCAGAACCCTCCTCCCATCAGTGTTTTTCAGAGGATGATTGGTATTTCCTTAAGAGTTCTCTGAAAAAATTTAAGTGTCAGTCTGCGTTTCATTGAAACAGACTTTAGGCTTATTGTACATATTGTACATATTTTGCTGTGCAATCTCTGGGACTGCATCTGTGAATACAATTATGCCCTTACAGGGCAAAGGATGTCAGTGAGTGCCGTAAGGAAGGTTTCCTAGTAATATGAACAGATACAAAACAAGAAAAGGGAGAAAGAACTATTGGTACGACACTGCGTGGTGCCACATCCGAGCACCCTCGAGTTCTACTCACTATCAAAGTAAAGCACTCCAGCCCTTTAACAGTTGATTTATCAGCAGGTAGGCAGGAAATGAAATTTTCTGTTTTGATTCCGGTTATAGCAAATTAGACCATCACTAAATACAGATTAAATAGCACTGAATTGCTAATTTTACCTTAACCTTACAGTTATAAAGTGGCCTGCTTGCTGGTAGGGTACAGTTAAATACAGGGACTGATTATTCTCAACTTGCAATCAGTCTTAATACTTGTTTCGTACAAAAAATTTATGAAAGCAGGCTTTCTATGAATTAGAACTGAACCAAAATCACAGGAAAAGATTAAATATAGAATGCTAGGTTACATCCTTCCACCATTAAACCCAATATAAAGTGATTTAGTTTTAGCAAAACCACAAAATCCATCAGATTACTGTTGCTAATTTAAATTTTATCAGTTTTGGAGACTTTATATTCAACTTACAAAATCATTCAGCCTAATAAGTGAATAAAAGCAGTTCAGCCTAATAAGTGAATAAAAGCAGTAAGTTTAACTGGTTTGTATCTAGCTTTGTTCTGTAAATACCTAATGTCACAAAGTGATAAAAACTACAGGTAAAAAACCTGATGTCTGTTGAGAATTTTTTTCCATCAAAAATGGCTGGGTCCAAGTTTGAGAAATACTGTCCTAGGCAAAGCCATTCTTCAGCCTGAATAGCCACTGAAACCCTGAGTTCTCTGAAGAAAAAAGTTTTGAGCAGAAACCCAAAACTGTGTCAAGGGGTTTTACTTTTTCAATGAAAGACAGTACACAAGAAAAGATGACAAGAGGGAAGGGCCAAACTCTTGAAGCACACAATGAAAAGAAAATGCTGAGAGAGCAGTCACTGGGAGCCAGCCCCAAGTTTCTGTATTGGTTCTACAGCCTTGAGCAAATCACTAGTTTGCACCCCAAAATATGTAACTGAAGTAAACTACTGCCAGTCTCCTTCTGATAAAAATACTATGAAATGAGAAGCAACGAAGAGGAAAGCGCAGTAATGATAATTTTCAAGGGAAGATATGAAACAGACACATTTATAATACTATAGCAACTGAGCAATAAAAAATGGTTTTTCCAGAGCCACAGTAGTTTTCTCTCCTGACACACACAGTAAAGAACTCAAGCAACACTCCTGATGGAAAGACGGTGGGATTCCTGCTTCGCTGGCCAGAAAACCCCAATCATTAGCAATTATACCACAAGTCAGCCAGAAGCTTGGGCACACTGCCCAGCAGGAAACTTTTATTGTTGGCTAGGAGGGGACTCCTAGAAGCTTCTGGTTTTCAACCTCAATCTTTTTCAGCAGAGCCCCACACTTGTGAATGAATGGTCTACTTTAAGTCTTTCAAGAGAGTGTGCAATAATTAATCTACACCTATATGGAAGAAGGCTGTACTTTTAATACGAATGCTATCATTAAGTCAATGCCACCAGATTAAGCCAATGTTGCTAATATAAATTTTACTGGTTATGGAGGCTTCCCACTACCACCTTTAGACATAGTTTATGATAGTTTTCTTATTCTGTTTTCCTGTTTGTCCTCTGAGTGGAGGGTACAGATAAGTAAAAAGCAATATTGCTAACAATTTAAAATTTATTCTTAATGTGCAATAAGGATTAAATGCAGTTTTTCCAGAACAAATCAAGATTTTATATCTGAAGAACAGTGCTCATTAAAAACAACATGGTCCCAAAGCTTCTTAAATTCCCTACAATTAGCTCAAGCAATAAAATTATGAAAATAGAAACTCTGCCAAAACCATCATCTACCAATTGGCAAATAACTGCTCATCCTTCAAGACTGCTTATATATTACCTTGCCCCGGAGAGCCTCTCATATCCACCTCCTCTCCTCTCCGAAGCCTAGTTTACACTTTCTGAAACGCTCTCACAACACTTGGATACCACTCAGCACACATCACACTTTGTACCGTAAATGCCATTTTGCTTCCACCTATTCATCTGGACCCTCTGGTAGACTGTAAACCCCAAGACCACACGATTGGCTCTGCAGTGTACATGCCCACGGCCAGATGTGGCAGGCGCTCAAAATCTGTTGTGTGAACGAAATCTGGATAAATCTCTAAGTACTGATGACATGGGATATTAGAAGTAAACATGCATTCCAGACTACATACTTTTGATTAGCAAAAAACCTGTGTCTGTGTTTTAAAATTTAAAAAGCAATAGTGTCATTTTCCTATCAGCCTTTAATAGAATCTTTTTCTAGTTTCAAAAATTTAGAATTACTCTTAAATTTCATGTTGAAGATGATTTGTCTAACAATTAGATGATAAAGATTTCAAAATGGGTTTTAGCAGTCCAAATAAACACCAGGTATTTCTTAAAAATGGCAATATCGGCCAATAGTGCATAAATCTCCTTCACTATTTTCAAGATCCACCAAATAACAATTACTTACTAGTTGCAGCTAACATTTACCGAGCACTCATCATGTGCTGGGCAATGCCCTAGAGGGCTTTACGTTGCCACTTAATCCTCACAACAATCCTATGAAGTTAACTCTGTTACTTCTGTTACAGTCTGGGAGAGCTTCAGTGACTTGGTCCAAGGTCACAGAGCTTATAAGGACACCAGGCCCCTATGAACTCTAGGTCTAGTGGTGCTGCCACCACACTACTACCCTCCCCACTAAGGATTTGTTCTTTAACTTCCAAACCAAGGAGTTCTTATAGGACAAACTACCCAAACCCTAATATATGGTCATTGCTTCCTAAGAAAATTCTGAGACAGGATATAAAATCATAAGGCATTCTTACAAATGAGAAGCATTAAATCAGAACTAAATTAGGCAAACTGTTTGTTAAGACTATCAATATTTATTAACCACACTTCAAACACTCAACAGAATAGTTGCAGAGTATCTACTATGTGCCAGACCCTCTGATGGATGCTGGGGATACTCTGGTAAATAGGATGGACAAGAACCTCGTCCTTTCTCTTGTGGAGGACACAGAAAATAAGACTAGGTAACTGCAGCTTGTTATAAATGCTATGACTAGACCTATCCCTTCATAAAGATAAAACTAAAAGTTCACCTTAAGGATAGTATCTTCAATACCATTTAAAAAAAGGCTTTTTAAATAAAAACATCTCTATTTTAAACAGAAACATCTCTAATTACAAACAGTGCAGCTCTACTTAATAAACATCAGCCAATACTTACCTTGAGGTTTAAAGCCTCCCTGTGGTCTGCGTGCAATGGGAGAAACATGCACAAAAAGGAGACCCTTGGTAGGAAATTCAAGAGTGTCCCATGTTACCTTCCTAAGTAGTTCAAATAGTAAATATCAAGTTATTTCAACAATTGCCAAAGGAATCCAAAATATTCCAACAAATAAGAATTACATTTTCCAGATGGGACTGTTTCTCATAAATCCAGATGCTAGGCATTGCATGGAAATCAGTAGGCATTGTAAACGTGTAGGTTAGTGATCAATACATTAATATACCAATTTAGACCTTAAACCTATGACTTTTGAGTAAAAACCTTTCTTCATCTGGCTAGAGTCAGAAAAATGCATTATGGCTGTCAACAGCAAAAGCTGTTTGAAGAAACTTATCTATTTATCTGGCAAATCACTAACACGTGCGTATGATAAAAACTTCCATGCAATCTTATCAAAAACAAACTGACAAAAACTTGAAATAATAAAAGAATGTTATCGGAGATTATCTGCAATGGCAGCTTTTTCTCACAAGCAACACTAACTTTTCTGACAGCCTGGCTACAAGCAAAGGAGAGATGAAAACTATGCAAGGAAATTTACGACTACTTTAGGATTATTTATGAATAATAAAAAAGTATTCTTCTTGCTCTTTAATTAAACGTCCCTTGTTAAGAGTAAGTCTTATTAAAAGGAACAGCATGCACAAAAAGAAAAGCTCCAGATGAATTATAATGAAGATTTAGAATCTAAGAATGGCACAACCAGCATAAAAATAAGCTGAGGCAGATTTTGCTGTTTTAAGATAATCTTATTAAAGTAGGTGGTAATCTTAAGACTACTGCACATCATATTCATTTCGGTGACAGAATCAGTAACCTCACACAATATGACAGATTTAGGAAAGGAAGACCTCAAACCAAGACAAACAACCGTGAACATCTGCAACATTAAAACTTTCCCACCAACAACTGATTTCTTTCCTGCAAAAAACATAAACCACGAAAATGTTATCAAGAATCATTTGGTTTCATTGCAGTCACCAGCAGGAAGACTTCCCACTTTCGGACTCCCTGAATTGTTTCTGCACCACACACACCCTCATTCTTGACTTTCCTAACTGCTGCTGTTATACTTTGTGCATTAATTTTTTTTATTGAGGTACACGTGACACACAATGCTACCACAGTATATACTTTGGACATTTAGAGGTGATATCAATTTTCTCAAGACAAATACTCAGGATATAGCTGGAAAACACTACTGGTCTCAAAGTATCTTGAGTTTTCTACTACTACTGTGAAACCGGTTTACTGAAAAATGTTTACCTTTTCAGTCTAACAACCCATTTTGATAAAATACCACTAATTAGACTTGAGGTCTGACCCTACAATTTATGAGTAATTTTCGTAAGGCTTAGTATCAGTGACACCCACTCTGGGTGCCAGCAAACCCTAGAATAGTGGAGACACTGGAGGTTTCAGGTAAAAAAATCAAGACCTGTAAGTAAGTATCTGTTCTTACATGCTTGGATACAGGGGTCTGATGCTAAACCTTAATAATTTGTCCCAGAATTCCATAAACTCCAAAAATATGAAATCTTTCCTCATTCGTCTTGAATAAGACCCAGTTTTAAAGCAATTCACATCAGAATATTGTCCCCTTCATATTTCAATCTTTAAGGTCTTCTAATTGCCCTGATTGTAAATGAAGTGAAACGGTCAAGCTGGTACAAAATCATCATCAATCACTGCCCTGCTTCAGGATCAGTAATCCTCACCTACCTCAAGTAAACTGACTGGCACAGGCACATAATTTGCAGAACAGATCAAAGATTACAGGACTACAGTATCAAAGACATAAAACAATCTCACCAACCAACCTCTACCTTTGACAATGAATTACTAATGGATGGCCCAGCACCGCCTCCATTTCACCAGCTGGGGAGAAGGAAACCCTGGCCTCTGCTCTTGTGGCTGACATTCCCTCAAGCACATCATGACACACACCATCCTGTTAGATTTCACTGATGCCCCCTACTACTGACAAACATGCGGACACTTCAGGCATAGGGAGAGTAATCCTCTCCATGCTGTGGTTTAGGACTGCTGCAAGCTGCAGATCAGGTCTCCAAGAGATCCTTCCTCTCCTACCTCATGGGAGAGGATGAGGCCTACTACTAACATGCTGCAAGGGGAGGGAAGGGCAGGGGGCCTCAAAACACAGACTTCTAGTAAATGTAAATTAGGGAATTAGCAACACAAGCTTTGATATTACCGTCTTTATCAACAAAGTGCCCTATGAAAACTGCTTCCAAGAAAAGCCTCTTAATTGTTAAAATTATCTGACCTATTAAAAATAATAATTGCAGAGGTTTCATTAGAAAAGATTACTTTTGTTTTCTTTGATCAGAATTTTAAGAACTTTTTTTTGTCTTTGTATGATCTTGAAGACCAAGCACTGCTGCCTTTTTAACATTAGAATATAAACATGTTTCGGGGCGCCTGGGTGGCACAGCGGTTAAGCGTCTGCCTTCGGCTCAGGGCGTGATCCCAGCGTTATGGGATCGAGCCCCACATCAGGCTCCTCCGCTATGAGCCTGCTTCTTCCTCTCCCACTCCCCCTACTTGTGTTCCCTCTCTCACTGGCTGTCTCTATCTCTGTCGAATAAATAAATAAAATCTTAAAAAAAAAAGAATATAAACATGTTTCATATTACATCAAAAAGCTAAATACATGGGTGACTTAATTTTATAGTTTCAGAGTATCTGAGCACTCCCTACTTTCAGATGAACTCCTACACATCAGAGGATTAAAGTAATAGATGCTTTCTGAGGGCCAGGGCAGAAGTCGTATTTAAATCACTAAAGTAAGTAGGACAATTATGCACAGCCTGACAAGGTCTTGCAGTTTGACAATGGTCATCTTCAGAGCAAAGATGCATTTTGCAAATCAGGATGAGAAATAAGTTACACGGCTTGCTATGTAAGAAAAGTACTAGCCATCTCTGCTCCCCAAACCAAGTCACTTACAAAGAAAAACTCTGCCCTCTCACTTTTCTCCAACATGGTAGGAATACCAGACCAAACCAACAGCTGGCTTATTTTCTCTCTAAATCTCCCAAGTTTTACTGTACACTTATTTAAATAACTAAACATAAGTTAAGCTAAGGAGTTTCAAATTTTAGTCTCAAGTTTTATTATCAGCAAGGCAGAGCTTGGATAAAGCTTCCAAGGTGGGTCACCTAAGTGTTGCCTCACTTAAGGAAAAACTACTTCAAGTTTAGACTAGAAAAGAAATGCAAGGCTGTAGTCCAAATCAACATGCTGGTTTTCTTAAAGACGACCTCACTTTGAGTTGCCTTTTTAGTACTATTACTGAGCCACCTCTCAACTCAGCTTGCACAGTCTTAAAAGACAATTCTGAACATATAAAAAAGATCACAAAACTCATGCCGTTTTCAGATATACTTACATCTTAATTAAAAATCTTACGGAAAAAGGTTTCGGGGACATTAGAAAAAAAAATCACAAAATTTATTATCAACATCTTCTAACATGGGTGTGCGTGCGTGTACGTATATCTGTATCCTCAATGGATCATCTTCAACCATTTCTCTGCTAAATTAACACTGATAAGAAAAAAGCAAATCTGAAGTATACGGTGCCCATTCAGAGACATTAAAATGCAATGCTTTATTAATTTCAATGAAAAATGATCTATTAAAAAAAATCTGGTTTTCAAGTGCACCATAGCATGTAAAGAGGAACTATTAAGAAATGATTGATCTCATTTTAGATGATCCAAGTTTATCATAAATTTTTTAGCATGATTTTAAAAACAAGACTAAAATGAACAAATCTGTTATGTGAATAGAGTTATAAGCAACATAGGTCTTAAGTTAACAAGACTTAAATGGTTTTAAAGTTCTGATGATTCTAATCAACATAGATTCCAATTTTTTGTTTCCTCAGTGAAATACAGCCCATCTTATCTACCCAAACATAACCCTGCACAGATATCCAAAAGTTAAAGATCTAAAATGAAAGTATTTAAACAGAAAAAACTGTTTTAACTGGTTTCTGGTTGACTGTGGCCTCAGAGAAATCAAAGGACTGTATTAACTAGCATGAAAACAGATGAAAAACATAGTTCTTACAATAAATGCCAAGTACTGAATGAGTGACAAGGGTCTCACCCACAAATACCACCAACATCTCAAGAGCATTTCAGGGCACTTTACAGACACATTTATTTTAAGAAAATATAAAAGTGAAAAAAAACCCAGGATGGATTACGATATTTTCAGAAATTTCATTTTAATGACTTAATTTAAAAGATCTGCAAATTCTAGTACCAGAGCTGCCCCAACTGTTCTTGCTCTGGACTCCATCTCTCAAGCACTTACAATACAGTATTTTAGGAGGACAGTGTAAAGGCAAAAAGCAGCTAAAACTCAGCCAAATCCTCATTAACTAGCGCCCAAATCAAGAGATTTGAATTCTTCCGAAGTCTCAGAAAAAGACATTAGCATTAGTTGACAGGCTTGGGAATTCGGGTGGGGGAAAGCTCACTTCAACGACCTTCTCTAAAATCCAAACTTCATCTGTCTCCCACATCAATATGAATCAATTGTCAGGCACCTCCGGAGTCTTAGGTCAGCCAAAATTAAAGCTTTCTTTTAACCTCTGCTTAACCTCCTTCCTTCAAACATAAGGTGGGTTGAATGTAGGAAGTTCTAGCTCCCGGATGGCTTTGAAACCTGTCACTAATGTGCGACCTTGGTCAAGTGACTTAACCTCTCCGGGTCTTAGTTTCTTCTGAAAAACAGGTTTAAAAAAAAAAATAGCACCCACCTCTTAAGATTGCTGGGAGAAATAATGAAATGTGTGTAAACTGCTCTAATAATGTCTGACACATAGTAAGCGCTTTAGAAACGCTGTGTATTGCTATGAATGTAATTATGAGATGAACGCAAAGCGCTTAATACAGAACCTGGCACACTGGAAAGATAACGAAACTGTCACCATCGCTGGTTTCATGTTCAGTGGCACGTTCAGAAAAGAGCGCGGAGACCTCTTCAAGATAAGGATAACTTAAGAGTATTTGGGAAGGCAGGAGGGAATGGGTTCCGACATCCTCAGAAGGTATGAATGTTCGTCACCAAGTAACAAGAAATGGGCAGTCCGACCCCAGCCCCACACACAAAAAATAAGACAGGAAAGCCCCCCAAAGCCGGTGGAATCCACAGCCCCATCAAATTGCTTTCCGAGAAGACGAGTACCAGAAAGTAAGGAACACGCCGCCCTGTAGGGCGAACCGGGGCCCCCAGCCCTCTCTCCTCCAAAGGCTGATCCCGCTGGCGGGGCGCAAGGGGGTACGGACCGGAAACGTGGGGGTGGGGAGCGGAGTTTTCAAATCTCCGGGAGGAAAGCTGCACCTCCGAGCAATGAATGAGCGGAGCCGGTAGGGTCCGCGGGTTGGGCCAAGTGCGGGACCCCAGCCGGCCTCCCTACAGCTGCAGCCCTTGGCCCCACGAACCAACTCCCGGGGCTCACTCCCCTCCGCGCTGCAAGCCCAACCTGCCTCCCAACTCCCTCCTCCCCCGCGAGCCCCCGGGGCCGCCCACCTCCCCTCAGCCCGTCCGCCGACCCCTTCACCTTCCAGCAGCCGTTGGATGATGCTGTCGATGTTGAGTTTATCTATATCCGCCATCGCCTTCCCACCGCCGACCCTCCCGCAGCGGCGCCGCCGCCGGCTTGCGCCCGGGACTCACACCTCCTTTCCCACGCCACGAGCACAGAGGCGGTGGTGGCGGCGGTGGCAGCAGCCGCGGCGGGTCCCCCCCAACCGCCCCGCTCCCTGCTTCCTCCTTCTCTCCCCACTGGAACCACGAGAAGAACAAAATGGCCGCCGACTCCTTAGCCAGTCTCGGTCGGCGCACGGATGCGCGCGGGGGAGTGCAGCGGCCCGGCCGGGACTTCTTTATGGGCCGTAGGGCGCGCGGGAGGGGGCGGGACCAGAGCGAGGGGAGGGGGCGGGGCCAGAGCGCGGGAATTAGAGGGAGACGGTTGAGCAAAATTGCGATCGCGCCCGGGATCCCTCCGCCAAACGGGCCGAGCAAATAGGCCCCCTGGCGGGAGCGGGAGCTGCAAAGTTGCACGCGGGAGTTGGAGATGAAGGGGAGGATGCAGCTGTGCGCTCCTAGGATTGCAGCCTCCGCCAGATTCTGTTCGTTAGGCCGGGCGTTTGCAGACTTGGCCATGTGAAAGCCCACCGGGGGAATTCGGGGGTCCTGTAATTTACCCCCTAAGATAAATCTGGGGTAGAGGTGGAGACAGAGTATTAAAGAGAAGTAGGTTGACTTATTTTGGAATCAAATTTGCTTGGAGTCGGGGGAAGGGAAAGGTTTATTTGGTCACTAATTTAAAAAGTCGTCTCCCAGATAAATCAAGAGGTTAACAATTATCATTCTGAGTGGTGGGATTATGCGTATTTGTATATTTGTGTGTGTGTGTGTGTGTGCCTTCTGAAACTTTTACATTTGGGGGAAATTTTTTTTAATCCGCTCAGAAATTTTTCATCATTCCTATCTTTGGATTATCTTTCTTGAACTCGGCAAGTTATATAATCATCGGAACGATTACCCTGATTCCAGCCAGGACGAAGGTGAACAGAACAAGCGTGTGCAAGCAGATAAAGGGAAAATTTGCAGATTTCGCGCGTCGGAGCTCGAGGCCGGAAGAGAGGAGCGAGTTTGTAGGGGCGGACAGTGCGGGTAGTGCAGGCGGCCCTGGCTTCTGTAGACATTGTCTAGGAGACTTTGGCCCGTTCCCCTTGGCTTCCCTGTCACTCCAAGTGCACCTCTCTCCAAGAAGCCCCCAAAATATGCCACCTCCGGCGGCGGGGGTGGGGGTGTTACTGCGCGTTGCCTTTAGCTGGGTTTGGAAGTGCGACCCGCATTCAGCAAATGCTCTCTTTCCTGACCTTTACATTTGTCTGTTTTCTCCTGCAGCGTTTTAGTTTGCAAAACCCTTTCCCAACCGCTGAGAAATTAATTTTGTTTCTCAAGGCACGCAGGATGCATGTTCCATCCCCAAATGCCACCGAGGTGATTGTACCACCCAGGCATCCATCCTCCGCAGGGTGCTTTCCCCAGGCGGCTCCTTGCTCGGACTTGCTTCCCTTGCTGCTGGCAGGGGGAGTTGGGGTGGAGTGTTGAGGTTCAGGGCTCCCCCCGCCTTGGCTGAGCTTCTAACTCCACTTTCCCCTTTTAAATTCATTCTCCGTGCTGTAGCTCTGTCCACCAGAAGATACACAAGTGTCGTTTGTCAGCCTAGGGCACAGGGCCCAGTTGGTGACATTCAGAGTCGATGCCCAGCACTTGTGAACAGCTGGCTGTTGAGGTCAGGGTGGCTCTCGCTGGTTTCCATGAGACTTTGGGCTCCTCCAGGGCACGGTGCATCATCGCAATGGCAATTAGAGCAGGAATATGAAAGACAGCGATTCATTCAGCAGACAAATATTTATGGAGCACCTACTCTGTGCCAGGCATTGTTCTAGACTGGAAAGCAGGGGTGAGTAAGACAGACAAGGCCCTTCTCATGGAGAGTCATCTAGTAAGCCAGACAATAAACAAAGATGCAAATAAAAATATCAGCTTCTGATAAGTGCAGTGGAGAAAAAACAAAGAAACACTAAAATTGTTTTCTTAGTATGTGCCAAAAATTATCTCATCAAATCCCTAAGACAATTCTAGGAATTATGTGCTATTCCTATCATCCCCATTTTACAGATGAAGAAAGTGAGATAGAGAGAGGCTAGGTTGTCTTCTGAAGGTCACACACTTAGGAAGTTGCAGAGCCAGGGCTGATGCATAGAACAGCTGGAAACCAACCCCTTGTTCATATTTAACAAACCACCATTGTGAATCCCCTACACCTAGCACAACCCTGATACATAAATGTGGAACCCAATGGGGTGATCTAAACACGTCTCTACCGCAAAGAGTGCCATGATTTCCCACACACAATATGGCAGGAAATATCCGTTGACATCATCAGGGCTGGAGGAGGACTTCAGACTGGACTGGGGATAGGGAGGGCCTCTATCCACAAACAGTTCTTCCTTGGACAACTCCCCTTGAGCCCAGTTTTGCTGGCATATGACTACATGAATTAGCTGGCTGAGAGCCTGAGCATGGCTTGGACTCACAGAGTAGGCCTGAATGGCTCCCAGAAACCAGCAAACAGCTCTTGGAAGAGAGAACTGGTCCCCTATCGGCCTTTTTCCCCCATTATCAATACTAATGGCCTCCCTAAGGAATAGCAGACAAGTATTTTCCTGAAAGGCTATTGCCTAATAGGTGGCGTGTCCGTTCCCTTCTCTACGCCTCACTTTGCCTATTTAGATAATGAGGACAGTGGATTAAAATGTGCTTTTGGAATGCTCTTCCTTGGATCCACAGAGCTTTCTTAGGGGGCTGCTGGAGATGACGGGGAACGGATTTGGTTCTGGTCCCCCATCCCTTGCGTCAACCAGAGCAGTGCCATGGTACACAGTGGGCACTTAATATTAACTACCAGTACTGTGATCTGTTTTATATGGTGAGCTTCCATGTAAGAGGGGCTGTGGCCAAAATATTTGGAAACTCAGTAGTATTTCTAGGGGTACTTCAGCTTTGAGGAGGATTCAGTCACCAGGAAAGAATTAAGCCAAGTGGATAGAGACTGCGGTGAGCTGGAGAGCCCACACCCCATCCGCCTAAGGAGCTAGCCACTTCCGGTTCCAATCCATTGAGGGCATGTGAGAAACAGGCGCAGTGTGGCCAGATCCTCCGAGTTTTCAGTAGAACTTGGACATGTGGGTTTTTATGTTAAAAGTTCCAATTTTTAAACTGGCTGGTCATGAACTCAAATTCTTCTAAAATGCTATAGAGACTGACAAGACATATCTGGGCTACATCTGGCCCTTAACCAATAATTTGGAACTCTGTTCTGGAAAGTTGGGGGTGAACTCTTCTCTCTCCCTTATCTCAATTTAATGAGCATTAGGATTATTGTTAAATGATAAAAGAAATGATGTTGATGAGGTTTGCCAGCAAATCTGGACGTGCCTGAGTATTCTGGAGGTTTTGTACAAAGTAGAGAACCATAGGAAAAAATAGGGGTGAAAGCCTTTGACAAGGTCCACAGCTTTGTTTCAATGTCCTGTAGTATTACTAGCAGACACTGGTATTCTTTCTGGCAAATGTTCATTGAGGCCTTACTCTGTGTCGGGCCCCATGTAAGAAGCTGGGGACACAGCAGTAAGCAAACCAACATAGCCTCTGCCCTCATGGAACTCCCAGTCTATTGGAGGAGACAGACAGGAACAGAGAAGCCAGTCAAAGAAGGTAATTTCAGAGAGTGGTGAATTTTGTGAGAGAATTAGAAGGGGTCACATGACTACATGGGAGAGGGACTCTGAGGATTTAACATTTGAATCAAGATCTGAAGGATAAGAAAGAGAGTCATGGGAAGAACTACATAGAGGAAGAGCTTTCTTAACAGAGGGAAGAGCAGGTGCAAAGGCCCTGAGGCAGGAGCAATCTTCCAGTGTTGGTAGATTGAAAGAAGGCCAAAGTGTCTGGAGGATAGTGTGAGGGGCAAGTGTTGGGAGGGGAGGATAAAGAAACGGCCAAAGGCCAGACCACTAGGGCCTAGGAAGCCATGAGAAGACATTCAGATTTTATTCTAAGACTAGTGGGAAATCACTGTATTGTTTTAGTCAGAGAAGTAACATGATCTGATTCTTTTTTTAAAACAAGCCTTTAATTTTTAAATAATTTGGGATTTACTGAGAGTTGCAAAGATGGTACAAAGAGTTCCTGTATAATGTTCACTCAGTTTCCCTTTAATGTTAACATCTAACATGGCATTGCTCCTCATTTTTTAAGACACCTGAATCATAAAGAAACACTGGATCAGAAAATATTACAAACAGGGCTGCCTGGCCTGGCTCAGTTGGTATATGACTTTTGATCTTGGGGCTGTAAGTTCAAGCCCCACATTGGGTATAGAGATTATTTAAAAATAAAAATTTTAAAAAAGTAGGTACATTATTACCCAGAGAGCATTTTCTCCCAAATAAGAGCTGATTTCAGGATGCCTGGGTAGCTCAGTCAGTTAAGCATCAGCTCAGGTCATGACCCCAGGGGCCTGGAATTGATCCTGCATCGGGCTCTCTGCTCAGCAGGGAGTCTGCTTCTCCCTCTGCCTGCCGCTCGCCCTGCTTGTGCCCCCTCTCTCTCTCTGTCAAATAAATAACTAAAATCTTAAAAAAAAAAACCAAGATCTGATTTCATTTGAAAAAGATCCCTTTTGGCCTGGGTGGCTCAGTCGGTTGAACATCTGACTCTTGATTTCAGTTTGGGTCACGTTCTTGGGGTTATGAGGTCAAGCCCTGCATTGGGCTCCTTGCTCAACAGGGAGTCTGCTTGGCATTCGCTCTCTCCCTCTCTGCCTCCCCACCCCATACTCTCTCTTCCTCTAAAATAAAAAAATAAATCTTAAAAAAAAAAAGAAAAGAAAAAGAAGAAGATCCCTTTGGTGTCTGTTGGGATAAGGGACTTGTGGGTAAGAGTGGCAGCTAGAGATCAGGGAGGGGGCTGATGAAAAATGCAGCATCACTACTCTGAGTCTCTGTTTCCTCATTTGCAAAATGGGGACGATATCACATATCTCCGAAGGTTGTTGTGAGAACATAACTTCCAATGTACTTGGGGAGATAATAGTAACAAGGTGGCAATGAAGACAATGATAATAATAGCTAGCATTTATTGAGCGCTTACTGTGTGCCAGTCTCTGTCCTCACGGCCTTCCAGGCATGATTAGGGAGAGCAGAATCTTTGGGATGCTCCCGCAAGCGTCTGACGAGGAGGATTTCCATGGGTCTTTCAAAATCTCTTGAACCATCATCGGCCCTCATGGAGTTTATGTTGATGTTGGGTGTGTCCCTTTGAGAAGGCCTCAAATGTACTTCCATCTGGACTTACTCAACAGAGAAATGAGGATGATTATCACCTTGCTAAAAGTTGCTTGGCTTCCCAAAGTGACTCACTGTGCAAGCTCTCCCAGTAGCTGGAGAATGGCTCGCGCTGTCATTTGGAACTAAGTCCAGCAATGGGAGGCTCACTTTAGTGCAGAGTCTCACAAGCTGGGCACTGTTGACATTTTGGGCCAGATCATTGTCTGCTGGCGGGGGGGGGGGGGCGCTGCCCTGTGTACTGTAGGACGTTTAGCAGCATCCCTGACCTTTACCTGTTAGATGCCATAACTATGCCCCCTCCCCAATAGTGACATTCAGTGATGTCTCCAAGTACCACTGTATGTCCCCGGCAAAGTCAAAATCACTCCCTCTCCCATGCCCCCTGTTGCAGACCACTGCTTTCAAGCATCTGGGGCCTGTGACAAAGTGGCTTTGAAATTGTTTTGTTCTTCGGTCACTTTTAACCCTATGTGTTAAGTGCGTTGCCCGTGTAGCTTCTTTGACTACTAACAGCCATCATTTCTTGATAATTTACAATGTGTTAGGCATTGACCTAACTCTTGCTTTATATATATCTTCTGGTTTCAGTCCCACTTAATACATAGAATAAGTCATTATTTCCATTTTATACATGGAGAAATCAAGGGTCAGGGAGGTTCAATGACTCACCCAAAGACACACAGCTAAGAAGTGACAGAGCCTGGATTTGAACCCAGATTTGTCTGACTTCAGGGTCGTAATCTCTCACCATTCTGGCATGCTGAGCCTCTGAAGACAAACTGTTAGAAAATCACCAGGGGAAAAGTATTTTATAAGCAGTAAAATGCCATTCTGGTATCAAGTCGGAGAAGGAGAATGGAGCAAACTTGTTCTGGACTCAGACTGGAAAAGCCAAATTCTAGTGCAAAGTCCACAGGGGATTCACTGGGTGGCTTTGGGCAAGTCACTAGCTTGACTTCGTAGGTGAAACATAAGCCCAGCCCCACCTTCCCCCACATGGGAGAGATGGCCCTTTGAGCAATAATGGTGCCTCCCAGCCAGACAGTGCTGGGACCTTGCATATGGATTCATGTTTGCTTTCATCCTCAGTAACACTAGAAGGCACAGCCCTCCCCCTTTTTAAAATTGAGACGAAGTTCGCATAAAATGAACCATTTTATTTTATTTTTTTTTTTTTTTAAAGATTTTATTTATTTATTTGACAGAGATAGAGACAGCCAGCGAGAGAGGGAACACAAGCAGGGGAGTGGGAGAGGAAGAAGCAGGCTCATAGCTGAAGAGCCTGATGTGGGGCTCGATCCCATCACGCCGGGATCACGCCCTGAGCCGAAGGCAGGCGCTTAACCGCTGTGCCACCCAGGCGCCCCCTAAAATGAACCATTTTAAAGTGTGTAATTCAGGGGCACCTGGGTGGCTCAGTTGGTTAAACAACCAACTCTTGATTTCAGTTCAGGTCTTGATCTCAGGGTCGTGAGATCGAGCCCCGCATCAGGCTCCACACTCAGCTCGGAGTCTGCTGGAGATTCTCTCTCTCCCTTTCTCTCTGCCTCTGTCCCTCCCCACTGTGCTCTTGCAGGTGTTCCCCCTCTCTTTCTCAAAATAAATAAATAAAATCTTAAAAAAAATAAAATGTACAATTCAGTGGCTTTTTGTACAATCATCACCTCTATCTAGTTCCAAAACATTTCCATCACCCCCAAAAGAAACCCCATACCTATTAGCAGTCACTCCTTAGTCCTCCTTCCTCCCAACTCCTGGCCCCCACCAGTCTTTTTCCTATCTCCCTGTATTTGCCTATCATGGACATTTCATCTAAGTGGAATTCAGTACTATGTGACCTTTCGTGTCTGACTTCTTTCACTGAGCAGGATGTTTCTGGGGTTCATTGACATTAGCAGGTGACAGTACTTCATTCCTTTTTCTGACTGAATAATATTCCATTGTATGGATATGCCACCTTTTGTTTATCCATGCATCTGTGGATGGACATTTGGGTTGTCAGATGAGGGACACGAGGCCCAGGAATGTTAAATGACTTTCCCAAGATCACAGAGTAAACAGACAAGCTGGCAGGTCTGGATTTTAAATTATGAAGACCGAACTCTCTTTTACCTGTTTTACTTGTAATGGACATTTCCTAACTCTGGTTGGTGACAGGTTGTTTTGTGTTTTGTTTTTTTTTTTTGAAAGAGAGCATGAGCAGGGGGTTGGGGGTAGGGGTAAAGGGAGAGGGAGAGAGAGAATCCCAAACTGCAGAAGCAGCAGGCTACATGCCCAGTGCGGAGCCCACCGTGGGACTGATCCCATGACCCAGAAATCATGACCTGAGCCAAAATCAAGAGTCAGATACTTAACTGACTAAGCCAACCAGGCACCCTGATGATGAAATATTTTTAATTAATTATTTAAAACTTAGAGCGAGTACAATTTGTTGATTTATTTTTTTCTATTTCTTAATTTTTTATTAAAAACATTTTTTTTGGTGAACTATTCAAAGCTTAGATCAAAGCTTGGATGACCCTGTTCATGCTCCAGAATTAACAAATGTTAACATTTGGTCACGTTTGACTTAGACTTGTTTTTAGGTAACAAAAGAAATGAAACATTATAGCTGAGACTCCTTTGGAACCCTTGCTCTATTCTACTCAGTTCTTCTCCCTTCCCCAGAAGTAGGTAGCCCAAGATTGTTGTGTATGTGGGTGACTATGTTTTTTCCCAGTTTACAACAACATGCAAACAAGCTAACGATCAACAAGGAAGAAAAACAACAATCTTAACTCCCAGGGGCAAATGGAATGCATTTTTATAAAGCCAGATTTATTCCATTTAAAAGATTGCCTTTGATTCTGAGGGTAGGGCTTTCCAGCTTTATTTATATTAAAATGGCCTTCCCAGTATGAAATGGTGGCGTTAGTGACAGCTATTTTTTTTTCGAATGCCCCATTTGGCAAAAGAAAAAAATCCAATAATGGGAGGCATGTTTTTGCAGTGGTGGAAACGAATGAAAGCAAGCTGCATGGAGCAATATGGATATATCTGTAAGCTAATGTCAAGTCTGCAAAACCCAGTTGGGGAAGGATTAGCTCTGCAGGAGACTATTTACATAAATGACACAACAGTACTGTATATTTAGGACAGAGTTTTTCAAACTTTTGGGGGGGGGGGCCACGTGGTGCTGTAAGAAAGATATCGTATGTCCCAATCCAGTACACATACACACAGACGTAAAACTGGGGCAAAAGTTTCAGAAGACAATACTGACCCTACTACATGGGATACACTCTTCTTATTTTTTAGTCCTATCTTACCCTAGTCTATCCTAATTTTTTAAAAGAGTTTATTTATTTATTTACTTGATAGAGAGAGAGAGAGAGAGAGGGAGAGAGTGCACAGCAAGGGGAGCGCCAGGCAGGGGGAGAGGGAGAAGCAGACTTCCCACTGAGCAGGGCTGGATCCCAGGATCCTGGAATCATGACCTGAGCCAAAGGCAGATGCTTAACGGACAGCCACCCAGGCACCCCTCTAATTTTTAAAATGATGGTTGTGTGGGGTGCCTGGGTGGTTCAGATGGTTGAGCTTCCAACTCTTGGTTTCATCTCAGATCATGATCTCAGTATTGTGAGATCAAGCCCTGCATCCAGTCCCGTGTGTCAGGCTCCACGCTCAGGAGGGATTCTGCTTGGGTTTCTCTCTCTCCCTCTCCCTCTGCCCCTCTCCCCATTCTCTCTCTCTCTCTCTCTCTCTCAAATAAATAAATGAATCTTTACCAAATGAAATAAAATGCTGGTGTGACCCTCTAAACTGATTTTACAATCTACTAAAGGGTTGCAATCTGTGGTTTGAAAAATACTGGTTTAGGAATATACCCGATGCAGTAAAGGCACAAAGACACATGAGAAAAATACATATCATATTCAGGAAAGTGCTTCCCTGCAATAAAAATATAAAGACCACAACATATTTAGAAAGAAAGGAGAAAGGAAGGAATTGGGGATGGGTACACACTGAGTGCAATTTCCTTTCTAATGTTTTATTTTCTAAATGGGAAGGTGGGTTATGTGGGAGCCTGTTATATTACTGTGTTTAAAATCAACTTTATTGGGGCACCTGGGTGGCTCAGTCAGTTAAGCATCTGCCTTCGCCTTAGGTCATGATCCCTGGAGTCCTGGGATCGAGCCCTGCGTCAGGCTCTCAGCTTGGTGGGGAGCCTGCTTCTCCCTTTGCCTGCTGCTCCCCCTGCGTATGCTCTCTCTCTCTCTCTCTGTGTGCGTGTCAAATAAATAAAATCTTTTAAAAAATCAACTTCATTTAGGTACAACTTAGGTATGATAAAATGCACCCATTTTAGTTGTACAGTTCAATGAATTTTGACCAGTGAATACAACCATGGAACCACCACCCAGTAAGATACAGAATATTTCCGTGGCCCACAAAATTTTCTCCATGCCCTTTGTAGTCAGTCTGCCTCCACCCATTTCCTGGCAACAGCTGATTTGCTTTTTACCATGACAGATTAGATTTATCTTTTTTAGCATTTCAGATAAATGGGATCACACAGCGTGAGCTCTTTCTATGGCTGGTTTCCTTCACTCAGCACCAAGGGTCTTAAGATTATACACGTTATGTGTGTCGATAGAACATATCTTTTTATTTCTGTCAAGTATTCATAGAATGGATAGATAAGAATATGTTTATCCATTCACCTATTGGGAGGCACGTGGGTTGTTTCCAGTTTGGGGACTTGATATCATTTTGTAAATACCTGAGATGGTTTATTAAAAAATAATTATTCAGGGGCACGTGGGTGGCTCAGTTGGTTGAGCAACCGATTCTTGATCTCAGCTCGGGTCTCAGTCTCAGGGTCGTGAGTTCAAGCCTTGTGTTGGGCTCCACGCTGGATGCGGAGCCTACTAAATAAAAAAATAAAAGAATAATTAATTAACTAATATACAGTTTGAGATAGCTTTACAAAAATAAAAAGAAAAAAGGAAACACAAAGAACAAAAATAAAAATAAACTCTGTGACATCCCCTCTCCCCATATTATTCTGGCAATTTTTTCTGGTGTCAAACCCCAAGCCAGTGCCTCCTTGCCAGCAACAAGCCAATGTTTCCTTGCCAGCATGCTGGAAAACCACTGAGTGCTGCCCACTGCGGAAGCTGATGATGGGGCAAAGGGGCAGAGAAACCAGTGCTCCCTAGAGACCACCTTGGTTTCTGTACTGACCTGGCCTCTTCTCCTAGGAAGTATCGACTGCAGTGAAGGGGCTGCTGGCTTAGCTTAGAAAGCCTTCTGTGGATCTCGAATTTGTGCGGCCTGGAATGCCTGGCCCTCCAGCACCCCTGCTGAGAAGCGGAGCCACATATTGATGATTTCTGGAGTAAGTGCTTTCCACTAGCCTTTCCATCTGCCCACACACTGGCCCACACCCAGCCTGGCCAGGAAGTTCTGTCCAGATCTCGGGGCCCTCCAGAGCTAAGCCAGAGCAGGCTCCCAGGGCCTGCCCCAGGGCAAATTGTCTTTTCTGCCTATGGATGTTCAAAGCTTATCTCCTCTTCACAGCCTGGTAGTTAGTGGAACACTGTGGTCTCAGAGCCATTTGGGAAACAAAGGCTAACCCCGGGCAGGCCAGAGGGGCTGTGAGGGAGTGGGAGCAGCCAGTTCCCCAATATTGGCTACCCTGTCTCTGACTTCCCCTCCAAAGGCCATTCTCTGCCACTTGGCTGGTGCTTGCCTATTACCTGGACCTAACCCCCTGTCTGTCCCCTTAGTAGCTGGGTGGCCTCAGGCAGGTGACATCTCCGAGTCTCAGTTGTATCATCTATGAGGTGAAAATAGTGCAAGATTGAATGAGACCACGTATATGGGCTGCTTCACAGGGTACCTAAAACACAACATAATGGACGGCATTTCCAAAATTGGCCATGACAATATTTCCAGTTCCACTTGCTCTTTTAGAACCGTACCACGCCCCTACCAAGAGGTGGAATCCAGGTTCCCGACCCTTGAGACTGGGTGGGACCATGCCTAGCTCAGAAGTCACTACATGGCTTCCGAGGCTGTGTCTCAGAAGTAGGATAGGCCATCCCATTCTCTCCTAGCCTGAGATAAGTCAGACAGAGAAAGACAAAGATGTTATGTTCTCATTTATATGCTGTATCTAAAAACGCTGAACTCAGAGAGAGTAAAATGGTGATTACCAAGGTCTGGGGGAAGTGGGGGAAATGGGGAAATGTTGGTCAAAGGGTACAAACTCCCAGCTGTAAGATAAATCAGATCTGGGCATCGAACACACAGCATGGTGAGTATAGTTAATGGTGCTGTACTGTATCCTTGAAAGTTGTTAAGAGAGTGGGTCTTAAATATTATCACTACACACACACACACACCCCTACATTCATAATTATTTGACAGAGGTGGTAACTAACCTAATTGTGGTCATCATTTTGCAATATATACATGTACTCAATCATCACTTCTACATGTTAAACTTATGTATTTTTTTTAAAGTTTTTATTTATTTATTTGACAGAGAGAGAGACAGCCAGAGAGAGAGGGAACACAAGCAGGGGGAGTGGGAAAGGAAGAAGCAGGCTCCCAGCAGAGCAGGGAGCCCGATGCGGGGCTCGATTCTCAGACCTTGGGATCACGCCCTGGGCCAAAGGCAGACACTTAACGACTGAGCCACCCAGGCACCCCAACTTATGTATGTTAAATATCAATAATATGTCAGTCAAGCTGGGGGAAAGAAAGGTAGCACAGCTTCCCCTGACTCTCTCTTTTTCTCGGGCCACTCGCTCTGGGAAAACTGCCACTGTGCTGTGAGGAAGCCAGGCCACGTGCAGAAGGCCCATGTGGATGTTCTGGCTGCAGGTGAGGGCCCAGTTAACAGCCGGCACCAACCATCACAATGAGAGTGAAGGGTTTTCAGATGAGTCCAGCATCCATGGAGTCCCCTGAGCCCCCCACCCCCACCCGGCCCAGCTGATGCCAAGTAGAGCAGAGATGAGGGGTCCCCACGGAGCCCTGCCTAAATTGCGGATTTGCGAGCTGGATAAATGATGGTGATTGTTTTGAGCCACTATGTTTCAGGGTGTTTTGTTATGCAGCAATAGATAACCAGAACACACAGTCACAATAAACCTCACTGCTCTCTTGCTCACACTTCACACTCCCCATCCATCAGCAAATGCAACGCATCCCAGACTCAGCCCCTTCAAGTCCAAGCCACTGTCATCTCTTGCCTGCAGGACCAAAGGTAACAATTTCTTTTTTGGGGGGTGGGGAGGGGGAACCTCAGCAAGAGCATTACTGGTTGAACGACAGAAACAGAAGTCCCCATTGTAAAGGAGATGAGGATACACTTCCAATCTCAGCAAAACACATAAACTAACTTTTCATCATTGTATATATTAACTCCTGTGGCTTCCATATGCCTCACCGAACTTTACTTTGATGTAGTTACAGCTCTTAGAAGGGTCCCGTCATCGCTTTGTGGATGTGAACCGTTCAAACTGGTGAAGACTACACGGCTAGCCGTCTGCAGAGGCGGGAAGGCCGTAGGTCTCCAGTGCGACACACTGATCTTTCCACTGCACTGTGCTCTGGG
Organism: Ursus americanus; assembly: GCF_024610735.1. Lineage (NCBI taxonomy): Eukaryota > Metazoa > Chordata > Mammalia > Carnivora > Ursidae > Ursus > Ursus americanus. The sequence goes on along the minus strand of NC_142156.1, from coordinate 17,235,101 downwards.
AATACGTTTCCAAGTCAACTATTTCTACTCTTGCCTTCCTGCCGCCTCTTCTCCACCTGGCAGGCAGGAACCAGGTCTTAGAAACGGAAAGATGATCATGGCCTTCTCTGCTTCCAAAGACTCTTATGGATTCCTCTCAAACTTGGAGTGAAATCTAAACTCCAAATTGTGGCCTACAAACAGTGGTGTGCTGGTAAGTCCCTCTCCAAGAAAAAAAAAAAGCCCTGATTTACATACACTGTTGGCCAACTTTCGTGGTGTAAATATTCTCACCATGGTCAATTTCAAGCTACCAATGCAATGTCCCCCAGCTCTTGGGAGTTGGTATGAACTGCTTTGGACAGGCTCTGCATCACGTCTCCAGCCTAGGTCCCCACCACCTTCTCCCTTACTTGCCACTGGCAGACACCCTGGCCTCCTTGCTATGCCTTAAACATCTCAACTATATTCCCGTCCTAGAGCATGCCTTAGACAGAAATGCTTTTTCCTCTAGATAATTGTTCCATTGCTCCATTTGAGTCTCTACTCAGCCATCACCCTCAGCTGTCAGAGAGGACTTCACTGATCACTCTGCCTAAAATAGCCTCCTTCCCCAGCCCTTCCATCATGCTCTCTCCCCTTACCTTACTCTATTTGTCTCTCCAGGTCACTCTTCATCCTCTGCCATTGTATGATGTCTTTGTGTGCCCATTTTCTGTACTGTGTGGGCAGGGGTTTTGTCTGCTTGGTTCACGGCTGTTTTCCCAGTGGCTGGCACATACAAGATGCTCACTAAAAATATGTTGAATAAACGAATGAATGGAAGCTATTAATAGTATAGTTGCAAAATGGGGACAATAATAGTTGGGGGCAGGAGTCAATGATCTAGGTAATGCTTAACAGAGCACTCGGCTCTGGGGAGGCATGCATTGTAAGGTTGCTACTTAACCTCTTGTCACAGGTCTGGCTGAGGCCTACAGGACAGCATGTGGGGACAGTGGGGAGCAGTGGCCATCTGTGGGGCATCCCATGGGGCAAAGCAGGCCTCTGCCTTCCCCTGGAATGTCCATCACTGCAAGGTAAGAAAGCAGCCCCTGGGGCCTGGGATACTCTCTTTGGCCTCGCTGCTTTACAGGTTAAGGAAGGTTGAAAACCAGAACGATATTTGGGGCTTATGAAACTTTGTCTATTTTGGTGGTGGGAATGGAAGTAGGGAACAAATGGCTCCTTACTGATTTTATATTCCAAAGCCCCGAATCAGTGTTGCAATATCAGTAACAGAAATAGAAATTAAAAGAATCATCATCCTCCTTTCCCCAAACCACCACCCATATTCTTCCTCTGGTTTTATTTTGTAGTTACACTTAAAAATAAAATCTTTTACTGATCTTTTAGTGATAACTACTGAAATGTTTATAGGTGAAATGACATGATGTCTGGGATTTGTTTCCAAGTAACCCCTTTGCAAGTTGGGTTTTCTCAAAGCAAGTGTTGAGGTGGAGTTTGGGGTGCAAGATGTACGTACTGCTTGGAAAATACACAATAATTTATTTATTGTTCAGTGTAAAAAGGCAAATTGTAGAGCATATATATAAAACATAATCCCACGTTTGTAAAATAAAATTATGAAGATATTGTATATCCTTGTTCAGTAGAGAAAATTCCTGGAAAATATCAAGAAACTGTCAACAGGGAGGAGTGGGATTGAGTGTAGGTAGGTGTCTATATTCCTCTTGTCACCCTTCTGCACTATTTTGAGTTTTTAAAGTATTAGACCCACATTACTCACATAACAAAAATTTCAGGTTAAAATGTTTGCTACAATTGTTAGTGTACATTTTAAAAATACTTAGCAATTTACTGTCCATTTTTAAAGAATGCAAATAATACGTGTGCTACAGGCTGAATTATGTCTCTCTAAAACTCATATATTGAAGTCCCAATCCCAAGTACTGCAATGTGGCTGCATTTGGAAATAGGGTCTTTAAAGAGGTACTTAAAGTAAAAATGATGTAATTAGGGCAAACCCTAAACTAACATGACTGGGGTCCTAATAAAAAGAGGAGATTTGGATACAGATGGGTAGAGAAGGAAGACATGGGGAGAAGACAGCCATCTACAAGCCAAGGAGAGAAATCTCAGAAGACACCAACCCCATTGACACCTTGATCTTGGTCTTCTGGCCTCAGAACTGTGAGAAAGTGAACGTTTGTTGTTTAAGCCACCCAGTCCGTGGTACTTTGTTAAGGTAGCCTAAGCAAAGTAATTCAATATGTTAAATATTTGGAAAATATAGAGAAATGGAAAGAATAAAGTCGCACACAATTCTACCCCTAGCAAACCTACCCACGGGAAACAAGGGGCTCTGACCACTCTTCTTACCTCCTCACTCAGGATGGGGGAGGCATTTCTGGCCTGTTGCCTTCAGAAAGTTGGGAGGAATTTTGCATTTAAAGAGCCTCTTTCAGGGCAGGGTGCCTGGATGGCTCAGTGCTGCCTTGGCTCAGGTCCTGATCCAGGGTCCTGGAATCAGGCCCCTCATCAGGCTCTCTGCTCAGCGGGGAGTCTACTTCTCCCTCTCCTTCTGCCACTCACCCTGCAAGTAAACACACACACATGCTCTCTCTCTCTCACTCTCTCTCAAATAAATAAGTAAAATCTAAAAATCTAAAAATAAATAAATAAAGAGCCTCTTTCAACACAAACTGGATGGCATTTGATGTTGGCATTTGACATTTTCAGACTGCAATGAGTTTTTGGTTAAAAGGAGACACTTCTCCTAGAAGGTGATAAAAATCCACACCACAGGGGCGCCTGGGTGGCACAGCGGTTAAGCGTCTGCCTTCGGCTCAGGGCGTGATCCTGGCGTTCTGGGATCGAGCCCCACATCAGGCTCCTCCACTATGAGCCTGCTTCTTCCTCTCCCACTCCCCCTGCTTGTGTTCCCTCTCTCGCTAGCTGTCTCTATCTCTGTCAAATAAATAAATAAAATCTTTAAAAAAAAAAAATCCACACCACAGAATTTGAATTACCTGATTTAGAGTAGGGGTTGTCAAACTTTCTCAATAAACGGCTAGATAGTAAATATTTTTGACTTTCTGGGCCAGTCTCTGTTGCAATTACTCAACCCTGCCACTGTAACAAAAGCAGTCGCAGGCGATATGTAAATGGATAAGTGTGGCTGTGAGCCAATAAAACTTTATTTACAAAAACATGTGCCAGACCCATGGGTCTCCACTGACAACCCCATGTTTGGAGCAGTGAGTTACTTTTAAATTTTAATTTAATATTTTAATTAGAAAAGATGCTCTTAAGAAGAAAGTCTCAGTTGGTGCTGCTAAGTCTTTAACAGTGTCCTAACCCTGATAACCTCTTTTTAATAAAGCGAGATTAGACCTCAGGTCCAGTCTTTAGGTGAGAAAACATCCAGTTAGAATTTAAGGACATTGTTTTGTCTTCAAAGTTTATGCAGGTACAGTTGTCTTCTATTTATGGCAAGTGACACTGGATTTCCACTTATGAAAATTTTCTTTTTTAAATAGATTTTAAGTACAAGAATTATAAGTTGATTAAGTATGTTCAATATGTAATAATACAGAGGGCATAAAGATATGGCAAATGTTGTGAAGAAATTTGAAAAACACTGGCCTTTGGAATACCTGGTACTTTTATTTTATTTTTTACCTTTAAGTTTCTGTCTTTTGCTTTACTTTTCTGACTAAGTAATACATATGTCTTAGTCCCTTTGGGCTGTTATAACAAAACTATCATAGACTGAGTGACTTAGAGACAACGAATATGTATTTCACACAGATCTGGAGTCCAGAAGTCCAAGAGCAAGGTGTCAACAGAATGGGTCTCTGGTGAGAGCCTGCTTCCTGGTTCATAGAGAGCTGTTTCCTTGCTGTGTCCTCACATAGCAGAAGGGTTGACAGAGCTCTATGGGGTCTCTTATAAAAGCACTGATCCCATTTATGAACCTCGATGTCTTTCTCTGTAAACTGGGATAATTCGTGGCATCTACTTTGGTGCGGAGCAGAGAGTTAAGATTCAATAAGGCAATTCATGCAGAGGGCTGAGAGTCTGCCTGGCAGCCGCAAGAGTTCAGTAAATGGTAGTTGTCATGGTGACATTGTGACTATGTTGTTTCAGAATGATAAAGGGAACCTTAGTGCAATGTAATGTAAAACCAGCGGACTTTGAGCCAGAAAGATTTGGTGTAAATGTCAGATTGCCCATTAATTAGGCCAGTCACTCTGGACACATTAAACTTCTCAGCCTTAGTTTTCCTTATCTGCAAAATGGGAACAAAGTCCAAATGAGGTTCTATCTATCTATCTATCTATCTATCTATCTATCTCTCCTATCAGGACTATTCAGGACTCCATTTTTCTATTAAAAAATATTTATTGAGCATCTCCTAGGTGCCAAGCACTATTTTGTGTTCTAGGACTATGGCAGTAAGCAAAACAGAATCCCTCTCCTCCATTCCAGAAAGATAAAAATTACTGACCTTACGCAGCACTTGGGGGAATGTTGGGGACAATAGACAGGATAAATAAGTGAACTATATAGAATGTTGTAGGGTGATGTAATGAGGGAAAGGAGATAGAAAATTGGGAATTTTAATTGCAAGAATCAGAAAACTGAAGTCCAGGTGGCTTAAGTGAAGAAGTTAATTGCTTATATGAATGAAGAATGCATGCATAATTTAAGAAACATTCAGGTGTAGCTTGATCCAGGAGCTCAAATGATGCTAACAGGGCTGGCCTCACTCTATGTCTCTCATTTCTCCACTCAGTTTAGCTTCCTTTTGTGCTAACTCCACTCTCCTCATTAGATGCTGCCCTGTGGGTGGAAAGATGGATGCTAGCAGCTCCCTATTCTCACAACTCCAAGACCAGATGAGAAGGGAGCCAACTCGTGGCTAACAGACGGAACAGAAGTCCTGATCTGACTCTTCAGTGGTCCAAAGTGGATTGGCAATCTGAGGCCAGGGGCATGTGAGACTCTGATTGGCCAGGGCCAGGTCACATGATCATCCTGGGCACTGGAAGTGGAGTTGCCGTCAGGCAGAAAAAGTGAACCATTGGTTGTGGGGGAGGGGGGTGCCCTGCGGAAAATCAAGGTGTTTTTCCTTGAAGAAGGTAAGAAGATGGGGGTGGGTGGGTAGAGAAACAGAATAGGTGATCAGTAAATGGCTGCTGAATTTGAAGATAGTGGTTGGCCTCCTTTCTCCAAATTTCTAACCCTGCTGTCCTAGGCTGAGCCAGAAAATTGTCCAGCAGTTCTGACATCTCCTGACACAAGAAAAAAAAATGTATCAGTCAGGATATAAAGGCCCAGCTGCTCTATTAATGGGCCTGGCAGGAAGATGGACAGGTGTGTTGTGAGTAGAACCAGTGCCCGGTGAGGACAGGAAAGAGAGGAGAGGGAAGAAGGCTGAGCTGGTGGGGGGCAGCTCCAACCGCTCTTCATCCTCTCCAGCCTCAGGCGTGATCTGAAAAGATGGATGTGTTTGCTGCATGTCTTTAGAGAAAGCAGGAGGCACCCGGGGTTATGGCAGAAGAGGGGTTGGAGGCCTCTGACCGGAATAAGAGATTAAGAGGAGGGCTGGACTCCAGAGGCCAGGCAGGGCAGCAAAACTCTGCCGGAGTCAGCCTAGAAACTGTTTCCTCCTTGCCAGGCTTGAGAACTTTCCCTGGTAACCTTCAGGTAACACTGTTCTCCCCCCATGCCATACCCAGAGCATAAAAAATAAGAAAATAAAAGACAGAGATGTATACCGTAGGATTAATTTCGGCTGCATATAACAGACACTCAAGCACATGTTACTCTGTTTTTCTCTCATATGAAAACAGGTTCATGGGTGGGCAGCTCACGGTTTGCGTGGGGGATCCGCAAAGTCATCAGAGACCAAGCTTTTCTAGCTTTTTTTTCTGCCTTCTTTTGAATTGGCTTTGGATCTCAGGGCTGCTGGAAAGTTTACTCTGCCCACTCCAGGGAGGAGCAAAGCAAAGGGCTGAATGTGTGATTTTATTAAAGTAGGAACAAAAATACTCCAGTGCACTACAAGGGCCAAGATGGAGTGTTAACACTTCTTTCTAATAGCCCTCACTTTCCATCTTAGCATCTTGCAACTTGCAGGTGTGCAGTAAATATTGCTGAGTGAATTATATCTTCCTGCCTCCTCCAACACAGCAGCAACTTCCTGCTTGGATGGAAAATTGAACACACAATAGTCACAGCTAAGATTTATTGCACACTTTACTTCAAGTCAGGCACAATGCTTACAGAAGCACCTTGCGTGCACCTTTTTATTTACTAGAAAAAAAATTTTTAGTTGTGGTAAAGTGTGTTATTATTTAGTAATGATTTTAAACATCAGGGATCTGAGGCCCAGAGAGGTTAAGTGACTAGTCTAGGGTCACACAGTAAGTGGTGGATCAGGAACTTGAACTCTCATTTGCTTGACTCAAAAGGTCCTTTTCTTAACTATTAGGTGATCTTGCTTCCTTAATTCTCAAAATCTGTGTCAGGAAATGTGTGCTGTAATATTCATGGCAATGTTATCAGAGCTAACACTTACGGGAGACTTATTTTGTGCCCAGCTCTGTTCTAAGTGTTTTATGTGAATTATCCTGTATAACCCTCCCAAAGAGTCTTATGAGGTAAGGACTATGATTATCCCAGTTTACAGATGTGGAAGCTGAGTCACAGGGGAGTTAAGTAAGTAGCCCTTGAGTGGCTGAGCTAGGATTCAAACCCAGGTTGCCTGGCTGCAGAGCCTGGAGCAGACACCGTCAGCGCCTCCCTGACCTCCTTCCGGTAATCACCTTTCCGTGCAAGCCCATCTGATGCTTCAAACCTCCCGCCCCACGCTTGCACAACCCAAAAGTGAGTACCTCCTTAGATTTTGCAACCCAGGCACCTCACCTGGCTCCCTCGGGTCTCAGACCTCCTAACTGCCAGCACTTGGACTTGACTCTGTCCACCAGGGCTGGCTCAGCAAGTGTGGGGGCCAATGAGAAGTGCCAGGGAGTTAGCGTGGGAGCATCCCTCAGCCAATGACTGACAGGAGTTCTTGCTCTGGAGGATAAATACCCCAGCCCCCTCGCCTCTGGGATAACTCTGAGGCATGTTCTATGGTTCCCAGTGCTCCCCAGCAGGAATGAGTCCCAGCTGCCCGTAGTGGTAATTTGTTTGGTGAAGTGTACTCTTACTAACTTCCTTCCTTTCCTACTCCCTTCTTGATATTTCCTGGAATCACCTCTCAAGTAATTTGCAGTAGAATCCTTGTCTCTGAGTCTCTTTAGGGGAAACTCAAACTAAGAGTCTAAAGTCCTAACCACTAACTGCCTATACAGATCAACGTTGTTTGTAAGTGCAAACAAAACAAGCAACTTAGAAAAAAACCTAGAGGTCACCTAAGCAGGGAACTGGCTGAATCAAAATCAATATATGGTATACATCCTGCTTTGTATTTTTTTTAAATTATTTTTTATGCTCTGGGCATGATGTGGGGAGAGAAATGTGTTATCTGCAGGTTGCCAAGGAAAGTTCTCAAGTGCGAGTGTATATGTTGTCATGTATACGTGTGTGAATGTGCACACGAGTGTAACGTGTCTTCACAGACCTTTTAGATGGGCCACTTCCACGTCATAAAAACTTGCCTGAAACTTCAAGGTCATCCAGTCCAGCCAAGAGCAGGCAAACTTTGACTAGGGACCAATTTCTCTTTTCAAACAGCCTAACAGGAAGGACATCTATTGATAAGATCAGCACAAACGAATTTGCCATTTGTTATGAGTTTTCAGAGTTCAAGCCAGGCAACCTCCAGCTGTGGGTTTTCTGTTCTTGTGGGTTTTGAGGGGGAGGGTTTCTTTCAGAGACCCGAGGCTGGGAAGAGGAAGGTGGAGGAAGGAAGCCGATGTAGCTTAAACTAGACGCTGTTGTGGGGTTCTTGTCCTAAATTATTTTTTCCAGATTATTTAGGGGTGCTTTGCCAGAGCCTGACTCAGAGAATCCCAGTTTGAGGCCCAGGATCAGGCGTCGGTCAGGCCTGGGATTGGAAATGTCAGCTGAACTGGTCCTTCCACCTAAGAGAAAAGACCATGCCTCAGACTTTTCTCTTTCCTCTGAACAGAGCCCTTTCTCAACACCACGCCCCTTGTGTACATGATCTAATCCTCACCGTAACCTATGATGTAGGAGCACTCATCATTTCCATATCACGGATGAGGACAATGCAGCCCCAAGAAGTGAAGTGACTTATTTGCTCAATGGCACCCAACACTGGATACTTGGCAGAGCTGGAATTTGAACCAAGGTCTGCCTTTCTCCAAAGCACTCAAACCTTCTCAGAATCTGGGGGTGAATGTGTCAATCAGCTTTGCTGCATAACAAAGAACCCTAAGATTTCAATGGTTTACAACACACACACATTTCTTGCTCTCGTTGATGTCTGTGCTTCTGCTGGGCTCTGCTCAGTGTACCTTCTCATTCTGTGCCTGAGGAACATGCCCATTCTTGTGGCAGAAGACTTCCCCTTAAACCCCCTTAAAACTCTCTCTTGGATGTGATGTGCCTCACTCCCCCTCAAATCCTATTGACCAAAGCATGTCATATGGCCAAGGGGGGGTGGTGACATACAATCCTTTTATAGGGAAAGGAGGAAGGAGTGAAAAATTGAGAACAATAATACAGTCTACTACGTCTGCCCTTTTGGTCACAAATATTAAGCTCTTTCCCATCAGCACTTAAAATACCACCCTAACCCCCTCCCCAAGGAACGAATAGGCTGTCACCATTTCAGCCTCCTGTTGGGCAACCAGTAGAAAGGCATTTCAGTAGCAGGAGAGCTAGAAGACCAGCCAGCCCAGTTATAGAAAGAAGTACCAACCACCACCACCACCACCACCACCACCACCACCACCACCATATATTGTACACTTCCTATGGGCCAGGCATCATGTTAAGAACTGTGTCTTATTTTATCCCCACAACAATACCTTTTTATGATTTTATCCAATGCATTAGCATTATCAACTTATTTTACAGATATGAAGACTGAGGCTTAGAGAGCTTAACCCCAATTTACAGAATCACTCGCTTGACCATTTGGATAACTCCTTCCTGCTTATTCTGCATGGTGCTTTACGGTCCTGAGACATTAACCCTTTAATTTCTATAGCCGCCATCTCCCTTCTAATGCCTTCAGTGCCATCTGAAGCAGTCTAACACTCCCACCAAGCTCTCCACTGATCTTTTCTTCTCCACTCCATTCAGTCTACAACTTGTCACTCTGAGCAGTGGCTCTGTATTAGTTTTAATACAAGTTCAGTTGCTTTAATAATGAGATCCAACTAGTAGTTACTGAAATAATACAGAAACGTATTTCTCTTTCATATAAAGGTACAACTAGGCAGCCTTGGGCTAAACAGCAGCTCTATAATCAACAGGTACCCAGGCTACTTCCATCTTGTTTTTCGTTTATTCCCAGTACGTACCTCCCCTCTTGTGATAGAATATGACTGCTATAGCACCTGCCATCACATCTGCATTCCAACCATGGAGAGCTTGTAAAGGGGGAAATGAAGGGTGTGTCTCCTACTTTTAAGGATACTTTCTAGAACTTATACATACATTTATTTACATCCTATTGGCTGGAAGGTAATCATATGGTTATATCTTGCTGCAGTGGAGCTATGATGAAGTGTAATCTCTAATCTGGATGGCCTTGTGTGGTTTTATTACTAAAGGAAGAAGGAAGCACAAATATTAGAAAAAACTTTCTAAGGAAGATCTCACCAAGCCTGTCAGTGAGATGGGCTTGCATTTCTCTTGGGACTTCTGCCTTTTACCCAATGCCAGCAAACTTTTCAAAGGCCTCCTCTGGCCACACTTGACTCTGAGGTGAGTCCCCATGAACGGCTTTCTTGATCTGTCGCTGTGCAGAGTTAATCCCATGAGTGATGTGTTCAAATTGCTGCTCTACTGCTTGCTGGCTGTGTGACTTTGGGCAAATAACTTCACTTCTCTGAGCTTCAGTTTTTCCCCCTGTAAAATGAAGCTCACAATAGTGCTTACCTTATACAGCTATGTGAGGGGATGGATGAGATGACAGATGGGAAGTGTTTAGCCTGCTACTTGGCCCTGAGCACTCAACACAATTTAACTATTATTACTTTTTTCAGTAATTTTTTTTTAAATAGAGTATCTGGGGGCACCTGGGTGGTGCAGTGGGTCAAGCAGCTCACTCTTGGTTTCAGATCGGGTTATGATCTCAGGGTCGTGAGACTCTCGCTCCCTCTCCCTCTGCCTCCCCCCCCCCCACACCCCAGAATAAATAAATAAATCTTTAAAAAAGATAGAGTGTCTCCTTGAGCAACTGTTTAGAACAGTACCACCCATTAGAAATAGAATGTGAAGCATATGTGGAATATGAAGTTTTCCAGTAGCTACACTAAAAAGGTGAAAAGAACAAGTGAAATTAATTTTTAAATTATTTTTTTAAGTTTTTATTTATTTATTCATTTAAGTAATCTGCACACCCAATGTGGCGCTCAAACTCACAACCCCGAGATCAAGAGTCCCATCCTCTTCTGACTGAGTCAGGCAGGTGCCCCAAGAACAAGTAAATTAGTTTTACTATTATATTTTATTTAACCCAATATATCCAAAATATTTCAACATGTCATCAGTCTAAAGAAAAGTATTCATGAAATATTTTATCCTCTTTTTTAACACATGAGGCTTCAAAATCTGAAGTGTATGTTACACTGACAGCACGTCTGTTTGGACCAGCCACATTCGAGGGCTCAGAACCGTATGTGGGGAGTGGCTGCTGTATGACCAAGATAAATGCATCCTTCTCTGGTTCTGTCTCTGTGTAGAGCCAAGAAAAGTTATTATGCATCCAAATCACTGGGACCTTGGCCAAGTCAACCTGCCGGAAGCTTTCAGAATATTTATAGGTAACCGATTTCTAGGAAACAGAAAGTGAGACTATCTTCAGGCCCCACCACCTTCCTTCAATCACAGGGTCGCTACCTCAACTACTGTTTTCTAGAGGCCCAGCAAAAAGGGCCTGACAAACGGCAGTAAGTGCATATGCAAATGTACAGGAGAGAGTCTGGAGGGATTCTTACCAAGTTGTTAAAGAGTGGAACTTAGGGGTAACATCAAAGCACACTTTGCAGTAATGCCCCCAATTTTTTCCATTGAGAACGTATTCACGTGTTACTTATATAAGCAAAAGGTGAGCGAGAAAGAGAAAGCTAAAGGAACGTAACCATAATTTGGGGTAAATCTCTAAGAATTTGAGCAGAAAACAGGGCAGGTGTGGGGAGTACAAGGCAGACTCTGGTGCCAGCCAGCCCTGCCACCTACCAGCTGTGTGTTCTGGGACAAGTTTCTTATGCTCTCTGGGCCTCAGTTTCTTAATAAAGTGGGGACGATAAGGGGACGTATGTCACTGGGTTGTTTTGAGGATTAAATGAAGTGAACATGTGTATGGTGTTGTGATCGTGTCTGGGACAGAGAAAGTGCTCAAAAAATGTTTTTGTGCTTTTTTGTTCGGAGAAGGTGGCAGGAAACTCTCTTGATGCAGATACACCGATGTCAGAGCTCGGGGATCTCGATGCTGAGTCTGGATCTGCGGTTAACTGGTCTGTGTGAACTTGGGCATTAGTTTTATACGAATGCGAATTCTAATATTAACAATAGCAACATACATATTTGAGTATTTGCTATCATCCAGAAACTTCCCACGTTTTGTTTCACTGGATCCTCACAACATCCCTCCGAGGCAGATGCTATTATCATCTCCCTTCTACAAGTGAGGAAACAGAGGCTTGCCCAAGACCACAGAGCTTCTAAGTCCCAGAGGGGGGATTTGAGCTCAGGGCCATCTGCTGGATGCAAGAGGCTGAGGTGATGCCCGCTGTCCCACAATGTCCCATCTGCAGGTCTTACCCAGTTTTGCTGGTCTGTGGTGCTGGGAGGTGAGTTGCATGCTGGGAGCTGAGTGTTCTGGTTTTGTGCACTAATTCTGTTGAGATTCTGGACCCCAGAGTTTGCCTGTCAGTTTCGCCATCAGTAAAAGAGTGCCAAGAATAAGGCAGTGCCCTGCCTTTAAGGGTTTTCTTGCCAGCTTTCTCTACGGCTTCCTTTAGACCTTTGTTACCTCTTTTTATTTTATCGTCCCCAACACCTCACTCATGAGATCACGATGAAGATCACAGGACATAGGTGGAAGGTCTTTGAGATGCTTCAACAAACAGCACCAGGCTTCTAAGCCAGACTATCCAGGAGGAGGAAAAAGAAGGAGGTTGTGGGAAAGGAAATATGAATCTGATCACATTAAAGAATACGCATGGGGTTTTCGAGAGAACGGTGACTTTTGCACAGAATCTCAGGAGGGAACACTCCGGCACATACACGCATATGTCCTCACATAGACAGGCTGTCTGAGACGCCCTGGCGGCTGACATTCCGGTGGGGGTGGGGGGACAAGGAAGTTGTTTAATTATCCAGCTGTTCAGTCTAAATATGCTGCACATCTGGTGGCCTGGAAACCTCTGGGTGACTTTTCACTTTACAGTCACTGTTTTGCTATCTGGACTCAACCTTAGTGCTCTAGTGGATAAAAAAGGGAAATATAAAAAGAGAAACATGGGTAGATTGGAGGCAAGGGGGAGGAGGAAAAGCAGAGAGAAAGAGATTAAAAGGCAGAGAGAGAAAGACTGACAGATGGAGATGCTCAGAGAGAGAGACAGACACAAGCATACAGAGATGGACAGAAAGACAAAGGGAGGGAAGCAGATGGGAGGTGGGGGGAAGAGGGAGAAAAAGAATGAGGGAGAGGAGACACAAGCAGCACGATGGAGAGAGATAAACACTGAAAGAGATAGAGAAATTCACATAGAGACAGAGATATAAACACAGGAAGAGACAGAAAAATGAGATGGAGAGACTAATGCAGAGAAAGTCAGACACGACTGGACAGAGAGAGAGAAAGAGACAAAGATTGGGAGCCGAGAGACCCACGTGCAGAGACCGAAACAAAGAAACACAGACACACATACATACTTCAAGTGACAGATTCACATTGAGAGATTGGCTGCCCGTCCACCAAGGAAGAGAGGGACAGAGGTGGAGAGGGACAGAGAGATTGAGATGGGGAGAGACAAATACACATGAAGAGCAGAGACAAGAAAGAGAGAATGAGACAAACAGAGAAAAAAGGCAAAGAAACAGATCCACAAGGAGAAGCAAATAAACCAAACAAAAAGAGCCATCAGGATTTTCATTTCTGCCAAAAAATCTTGGGAGTCAGAATGTGTTGTGTTAGGCCTTAATGCAAAACATTAATCTCTCCAGAGGAAAGAGTGGGCTTTAAAAAATGGTTTTGATGTAAGTAATTGCTCCCCAAATGGGAAATTATTTTATTCATTTTTTTTCTTTTCTCCGTAGAATATCAGGACCGTCTGAGGAGCAACCAAAGACAGCATTTGAGTGTTTATCTACTTTCCACAAACATCTAGCATCAGCGGTTTCTTTTTCTCAGGAGAAAAAAAGTTTCTGGACAAGAATGAGACTTCTTGATACAGACTGTGGGGGCACGGAGCAGACTGCCATGTAGAATGTGCTAGAATAGGGAATGAACTCCCCTTGCAACTCTCATACTGATGGATGATTAGTAGTGGCTTCCCAGAGTGCTATGTGTGAAGGAGTTCTGAGACCACATCTCAAGGAGAAGGAATGCTGTGATCCATTATTGATGTCTGCCATGGTCTGGGAGGGGACAGTCATGGTGGCCATAATTTGCCATTCCTGTACCAGAATCTAGATCCTATTCGAATAAGAGTACAAATGGAGACCCACATACCATATGTCTAAATATATTACAAGTTAAAATCAAGTTGCACCCATGGCCTGGACTGTGTTCTTACTCATGTCCGTGGCGGCTCACCCCTGGGATTTCCCTGCCAGCCCACAGACTAAAGGAGTTGAGCACTTCCCTGGGCCAGCCTCACTACCACAGTCCTGAATGGCAGCTGGACATGCAGGGCAGGGCAGGATGAATGCAGTTTCTAGGCCTAGAATGGTGATTGGAATGGGGCTTCACCCAGACAATCCAACTCAGACTTCCCAGGCAGTTCTAAGCACCTCCTAGTGTATTTTCTGAATAGGGGAGGATAGTTATCTGGGGAACATGGTCCAAGACACTGATTGTGTTGGCCACAATTTGAGACGGCCACCTTTGAACTGAAGCAGCCAATTTACCCTCAATGCCTGGCTTAATGTCTGGCACATAGATTGCACAATATGTATTTGTTTTAAAAAAATGAATTATTTAAATATACTTCTTTGTACATGAGTTCATTTGAGTCTGTCAGTTCCTACAACTCAAGTGATCCCTCCTAAAATTGAGTGGCCAGGGAGTGCTGTGAGGAGGGGGAGGTGTTCTTTTTGTTTCATACACAAGGTCAGCAGAGGACTCACTGGCAAAGTGACATTTGAGCCAAGACTAAGGGAAGTGAGGGAGTAAGCCGTGAGGATATCTGGGAAATGATGTTCCAGGCAGTGAAAACAGCCAGTGCAAAGGCCCTGAGGAGGACTGTGCCCGACATGTTTGAAGAATGGCAAGGAGGCTGGGATGGCTGGAATGAACTGAGAGCCAGAGCAGCAGATGCTATTGTGAGAGGTGCCTGAGGCTAACTCCTGTAGGGCTGCATGGCCACGTTAAGGGCTTTGGCTTTGACTCTGAGCAAGATGGGGGCCATCAAAGGGTTCAGAGCCTAGAATTGACTTCCATCTTAAGAGGATCCCTCTGTCAGAAGGTATATTGGCACAAATTCTAGCAGAGAATTTCCTTAATCTAGGGAAGGAAAGAGGATTTCAAGTCCAGGAGGCACAGAGAACCCCCCCCCCCACCAAATCAATAAAAATAGGTCAACACCCTGACATATAATAATGAGAAACTTGCAAATCTCAGAGACAAAGAGAAAATCCTGAAAGCAGCTAGGGACAAGAGGTCTGTAACCTACAAGGGTAGAAACATTGGACAGGCAACAGACCTTTCCACAGAGACCAGGAAGGCCAGAAAGGACTGGCATAATATACTCATGGTGCTAAATGAGAAAAATACGCAGCAAAGAATATTTTATCCAGCTAGGTTGTCATTCAAAGTAGAAGGAGAGATAAAAAGCTTCCCAGACAAACAGAAAATAAGAATTTGTCATCACCAAACCAGCCCTGCAAGAAATATTAAAGGGGATCCTTTAAGTGAAGAGAGAGCCCAAGAGTAACATAGACCAGAAAGGAACAGAGACAATATACAGAAACGGTGACTTTACAGGTAATACAATGGCATTAAATTCATATCTTTCGATAGTTACTCTGAATGTAAGTGGGCTAAATGCCCCAATTAAAAGACACAGAGTATCAGATTGTATAAAAAAGTGAGACCCATCAATATACTGTCTGCAAGAGACTTATTTTAGATTCAAAGACACCTCCAGATTGAAAGTGAGGGGTGCAAAATCATTTATCATGCTAATGGACATCAAAAGAAAGCTAGGGTAGCAATCCTTATATCAGACAAATTAGATTTTATTTTTTTAAAGATATTTATTTATTTATTTATTTATTTATTTATTTATTTATTTATTTGACAGAGAGAGAGAGACAGCCAGGGAGAGAGGGAACACAAGCAGGGGGAGTAGGAGAGGAAGAAGCAGGCTCCCAGCGGAGGAGCCTGATGCAGGGCTCGATTCCATAACGCCAGGATCACGCCCTGAGCCGAAGGCAGATGCTTAACGACTGCGCCACCCAGGCACCCTGATAAATTAGATTTTAAACCAAAGGCTGTAATAAAAGATGAAGAAGAACACTATATCATAATTAAAGGGTCTATCCAACAAGAAGATCTAACAACTATAAATATTCATGCCCCTAACATAGGAGCAGTCAATTATATAAACCAATTAATAACAAAATTAAAGAAACACATTGATAATAATACAATAATATTACGGGACTTTAACACCACATTCACTGCAATGGATGGATCATCAAAGCAGAAGATCAATAATGAAACAAGGGCTTTGAATGACACACTGGACCAGATGGACTTCACAGATATATTCAGAACATTCCATCCTAAAGCAACAGAATACATATTCTTCTCAAGTACACATGGAACATTCTCCAGAATAGATCACATACTGGGTCACAAATCAGGTCTCAACTGGTACCAAAAGATTGAGATCATTCCCTGCATATTTTCAGACCACAATGCTTTGCAACTGGAACTCAATCACAAGAGGAAATTTGGAAAGAACTCAAATACATGGTGGCTAAAGGGCATCCTACTAAAGAATGAATGGGTCAACCAGGAAATTAAAGCAGAATTTTAAAAATTCATGGAAACAAATGAAAATGAAAACACAACTGTTCACCTTTGGGATACAACAAAGGCAGTCCTAAAAGGGAAGTATATAGTAATACAAGCCTTTCTCAAGAAACGAGAAAGTTCTCAAAAATACAACCTAACCTTACACCTAAAGGAGCTGGAGAAACAACAGCAAATAAAGCCTAAACCCAGCAGGCGAAGAGAATTAATAAAGATTAGAGCAGAAATCAATGAAATAGAAACCAAAAGAACAGTAGAACAGATCAATGAAACTAGGAGCTTGTTCTCTGAAAGAATTAATAAGATCGATAAACCCCTGGCCAGACTTATCAAAAAGAAAAGAGAAAGGACCCAAATAAATAAAATCATGAATGAAAGAAAAGAGATCACAACCAACACCGAAGAAAGACAAGCAATTATGAGAGCATATTATGAGCAACTATATGCCAACAAATTAGGCAAGCTGGAAGAAATGGATTCATTCCTAGAGACGTATAAACTACCAAAACTGAAACAGGAAGAAATGGAAAACCTGAACAGACCCATAACCAGCAAGGCAATTGAAGCAGTAATCAAAAATCTCCCAACAAAGAAGAGGGCCGGATGACTTCCCAGGGGAATTTTACCACACATTTAAAGAATAAATACCTAGTCTTCTGAAGCTGTTTCAAAAAATTGAAATGAAAGGAAAACTTCTAAACGCTTTCTATGAAGCCAGCATTACCTTGATCCCCAAACCAGAAAAGACCCCATCAAAAAGGAGAATTATAGACCAATATTTCTGATGAACATGGATGCCAAAATACTCACCAAGATACTAGCCAATAGGGTCCAACAGTCCATTAAAAGGATTATTCACCAAGACCAAGTGGGATTTATTCCTGGACTGCAAGGGTGGTTCAACATCTGCAAATCAATCAATGTGATACACCACATAAATAAAAGAAAGGACAAGAACCATATGATCCTCTCAGTAGATGCAGTAAAAGTATTTGACAAAGTACAACATCCTTTCTTGGTTAAAACTCTTCACAGTGTAGGGATAGAGGGAACATACTTCAGTATCATAAAAGCCATATACAAGAAGCCCACAGTGAATATCATTCTCAATGGGGAAAAACAGAATTTGTCCCCTAAGGTCAGGAACATGACAGAGATGTCCACTATCACCACTATTGTTCAACATAGTACTAGAAAATCCTAGCTTCAGCAATCAGACAACAAAAAGAAATAAAAGGCATTCGAATCAGCAAAGAAGAAGTTAAACTTACTCTTCACAGATGACATGATATTCTATGTGGAAAACCCAAAAGACTCCACCCCAAAATTGTAGAACTCACATAAGAATTTACTAAGTGGCAGGATATAATCAATGCACAGAAATCAGTTGCATTTCTGTACACTAACAATGAGAGAGAAAAAAAGAGAAATTAAGGAGTTGATCCCATTTACAATTGCACCCAAACCTGTAAAATACCAGGGAATAAACTTAACCAAAGCGGCAAAGGATCTGTACTCAGAAAACTATAGAATGCTCATGAAAGAAATTGAGGAAGACACAAAGAAATGGAAAAACATTCCATGCCCATGGATTGGAAGAACAAATATTGTTAAAATGTTGATGCTCCCTAGAGCAATCCATACATTCATTGCAATCCCTATCAAAATACCAGCAACTTTTTTCACAGAGCTGGAATGAGTAATACTAAAAATTTGTATGGAAACAGAAAAGACCCCAGTTTGCCAAAGGAATGTTGTAAAAGAAAACCAAAGTGGTAGAATCACAATTCCGGACTTCAAGCTCTATTACAAAGCTGTAATCATCAAGACAGTATAGTACTGGCACAAAAACAGACACATAGTTCAATGGAACAGAATAGAGAACCCAGAAATGGACCCTCAACTCTATGGGCAACTAATCTTCAACAAAGCAGGAAAGAATATCCAATGGAAAAAAGATAGTCTCTTCAACAAATAGTGTTGGGAAAATTGGACAGCCACATGCAGAAGAATGAAATTGGATAATTTTCTCACACCATACACAAAAATAGACTCAAAATGGAAAAGACCAAATATGAAACAGGAATCCATCAAAATCCTAGAGGAGAACACAGGGAGCAACTTCTGTGACCTTGGCCACAGCAACTTCTTGCCAGACATGTCTCCAAAGGCAAGGGAAACAAAGGCAAAAAATGAACTACTGGAACTTCATCAAGATAAAAAGTTTTTGCACAGCAAAGGAAACAGCTGACAAAACCAAAAGACAACCAACAGAATGGAAGAAGATATTTACAAAAGATAAAGGACTAGCATCCAAAATCTATAAAGAATTTATCAAATCCAACACCCAAGGAACAAATAATCCAATTAAGAAATGGGCAGAAGACATGAACGGACATTTCTCCAAAGAAGAAATACAAATGGCCAACAGACTTGAAAAAATGCTCCACATCACTTGGCATCAGGGAAATACAAATCAAAACCACAATGATATACCACCTCACATCAGTCAGAATGGTTAAAATTAACAAGTCAGGAAACAATAGATGTTGGTGAGGATGCGGAGAAAGGGGAATCCTCTTATGCTGCTGGTGGGAATGCAGACTGGTGCAGCCACTCTGGAAACCATTATGGAGGTTCCTCAAAAAGTTGAAAATAGAGCTACCATACAACCCAGCAATTGCGCTACTAGGAATTTACCCCAAAGATACAAATGTAGTGATCTGAAGGGGTACCTGTACCCCAATGTTTATAGCAGCAATGTCCACAATAGCCAAACTATGGAAAGAGCCCAGGTATCCATTGACAGATGAATGGATAAAGATGTGGTATATATATACAATGGAATACTACTCAGCCATCAAAAGAAAAATGAAATCTTGCCATTTGCAATGACATGGATGGAACTAGAGGGTATTATGCTAAGCGAAATAAGTCAATCAGACAGAGAAAGACAATTATCATATGATCTCACTTGTATGTGGAATTTAAGAAACAAGGCAGAGGATCATAGGGGAACAGAGGGAAAAATAAAACGAAATCAGAGAGGGAGTCAAACCATAAGAGACTCAATCATAGGAAACAAACTGAGAGTTGCTGGAGGGGAGGGGTTGGGGGGATCATCACTCTGTGATGGGCATTAGGGAGGGCATGTGATGTAATGAGCACTGGGTATTATATAAGACTGATGAGTCACTGAACTCTACCTCTGAAACTAATAATATATTAATTAATTAATTAATTGAATTTAAATTGCAAAAAAACTAAAAACCCCCCAAATATCAAGTAAGCAATATTGATTGTAAGTAATATATATGAATTTTCTGTTTATATATATATATACTTATACATATAAATTTTCTATTGTTAACTTTTAAAAAGTATTACTTTAATAGTAAAATAAAGGCATATATATTATGAAATAGAATGTAAAATTAACCTATATGATTATGATGAAACAGGAAATTTAAAAAATTTTGTAATAAAAAAAAAAAGAGGATCCCTCTGGCTGTTGGGCTGAGACTAGACCAGGTAGAAGCAGTGAGGAGGTCACAGCCTTTCCAGATGAGAGGTGATGGTGGCTGAGTCAACAGCACAGAGATGGGGAGAAGTGGTCAGATTCTGGATTTATGTTGAAGGCAAGTGAAGATGGGATTTGCTAACGGATTGGATTGGGTGTAGGATGTGAGAAAATAAGAGAATTAAGGATGGTCCAAAGAGGACAAGAGAGTCAGGATGATTCAAAATTTTGGCTTGAGCCATTGAAAGGATGGAGCTGCCACCACTCTGTGAGTCTTAGAAAGATGGTGGGAGGAGCTAGTTTACGGCAACAGATCAGGAGCTCAAGGTCAGACATGGATGCTGGGGTGAGATCATGCAATCTATGATCTCGCAGGTAGTAGTGCATCAGATGACTGCCCTTTCTTTTTTGCTCCTTCTGTGGCCTATTGGCTTGTCTATATTTTGATTCTTCCCCTTCTCTTTGCAAATAAGTTTTCTCTGATTATTTGTCAGCATGAAAACATCTGACCCTACCCTGATTTGACCAGCTCCTGCCTTTCTTAGTTTATGCTTTAGAGCAGCAATTTTCAAATTGTGTGCCAAGGCACCCAGAGGCTCTGCAGCAAACTTACAGGGGCACCACGTCGTATTTTACATTTTCAAGGCACATACAATGATAGTTGACATCTCCCCGATGCATCTTGAACTACTAGTTCAGGGTAGCTCAAGCTAGTTTCAGCATTAGATTCCATGACATTCCTTTCCATGATGTCATATCTTTGCAAGGTGGATTTTCCGTGGATGTCGTAATAAAAAGCAATTACTACCTGAAAATCAACCTGGAACAGGAAAGAAGGTGTAGCCCAATCTGTTTCCAAGGTTTGAGAATTCGTGCAGCGCCTCAACAGGCACACCCATCCCATTAGACAGCAATTGTGGTTATTTAAGAATGAAATAAAAAATTTTTCTTTCATCTTTTCAAAGTCTAAGTTATTAGGCCATAATGACTGACTAAGTTGTTTGGAGCTAGCTACTTAATAAACGGAACTGTTAGGTTTTTCTTTTCGCCTAGGGCTGTTATGAAAAACAAAAACAAAAACAGGACAGAAACAAGAGCCACAGCGCCCACTGAGGAAGCTTGGGAGCACCTGCCGGAGACACAATATCTAATTGGTTACTGTCTAGCCAATGGGTTGACTAGCTTTGGATCAGGTGGCCTTGCTGATCCAATCAGTGATCCAGTTGGTCTAGAACCAGGGTCCAGGGTAGGGGCGGGGGGCAGTTTGGCCAAGCGCTGTTTGTTTTCCATACATGTGGCCGCTTCTCTTAACCATAACCCTAACACCGACCTAGGTGTTAACTATAGAAACCTCACTCGAAGTCTTAACCAGAGCCCAGCTAGTGAGGGGAATTCTAAAATTCTAGAACTCGGCCACCTTTAAGATCCCCTAGATCCTTTTGGATCCATTTTGGCGTTGTTCCTGGTCTCTGACGCACCTCGCAAACGTCGTGGGCTTTCCATTTTTCAGCCGCTGGGCCTTTGCACCCTCACCCTGAATTTGGGACTTCCTCAGGTAATGGTTCTCGTCAGCGCCCGCTCCCAAAGAAGCGGAAGTGGGCCAGTACTCACTTTCTTAGCGTCCCTGGCAGCTGGCTCGACCAGTCTGATGCACCCACTGAGGGCTTCGACCATGGAGTCGGCAAAGCAGCAGGGACAAGGAAAAATTTAGGGGACTGCGGGTGGTGTGGAAGCGGCAACACCATCTGGGCTCCAGGGATGGCAGTAGCAGGGAGGCTGGCAGGAGCGTTCCTTGGCCCGGCCTGGCTGGGTGGGCAGCGCCAGCCGCAGTGGGCGGAGCTGCGTGTCCTCAGCAGTCTGGTCCGGGCCAGCTTCTGGCCGTGGGCCCTGCTGTGCGCCTGCCTTCTGTTTGTGCGTTTTCTGACCTCTTTCTCCAGCCTTTCTGGCAATTGTGTGAGCTCAGTGCTCTCCCTGTAGTAAATTCCCTTTCTGCTGAATTTAGTCAAGAGACTGTTTCTGTATTTCGAATTGCTACTAAAAACTGAACTGATTCTGGAACCCACCTTATTCATTTATTTGGTTGAAAAAAGAAATGATTCTGGAATAAGTTGTATATAGAAAATGTATTTGTCCAGTCTGAAAAGCACTAGTAAAAACAAATACCCATATCTACACCAACTAGGCCCTGAAAGAAAATCTATGTCTCAGAAGTAGGATGATCTTACGTTCTGGTTTGTTTGGGACAGTTGGGTTTGTACCTGCTTTTTGTTTTGTTTTATTTTTTAAGATTTTATTTATTTATTTGCCAGAGAGAGAGAGAGAGAGAGTGAGCACACGCAGGGGGAGCGGCAGGCAGAGGGAGAGGGACAAGCAGGCTCTCCGCTGAGCAGGGAGCCCCATGGAGGGCTGGATCCGAGGACCCTGGGATCATAACCTGAGCCCAAGGCAGACACTTAACCAACTGAGCCACGGAGGCGCCCCTGTACCTGTTTTCTGCCATAATTATGACTAGCACCTTCATTTTCATCCCCCAAAGTATGCCAGTTAATCAACAAAATACATGGTCACCTTACCCAGAAGCCTCCTGTGTGTTCCCCCACCACAGACCCTTCCTTCCCTCCAATAACACTGTCTGGAAATTTGCTTTAATGATTCCCCTCTTTTCTTTATAGTTTAAACACCAAAACAATGTATTGTTTAGTTTTACCTGTTTTTGAGCTTTGCGTAAACAGAATCATACTGTTCATATTTTTTTGTGTGACTTGTTTCTTCCACTTAGCTTTGGGTATGTGAAATTTTTGCTTGTTGTTGCAAATGGCTGCAGCGTGTTCATTTTCCTGCTGCATACTATTCCGTGATGTGGATATGCCACAGTTGATTCATTCTCCTGTGGAGGAGCATGTAACTTGTCTCCAGGTTTTGTCCGTATAAACAATGCTGCAAGGAATGTTCTTACATGAGTCTTCTGGGGGATGTGGACAAATGTTTCTTCAGAGTTTATCCCGAGTAAAGTTGCTGGCTCATCGTTATGCACATAACCAAGTTTATAATTTGGTTTTGCCAAACTGTTTTCTAGAAAGGAGGTATCAATTATGTTTGTTTCCTAAGGCTGTTGTAACAAATTTCCACAATCTTGGTGGCTTAAAATAACAGAAATTTATTCTTTTATTTTGGGAGCCAGAAGTCTCACATCAGCGTCATCAGGCTGAAATCGAGGTATGAGGGGGAGTGCAGTCCCTCTGGAGGCTCTAGGGCAGGATCCTTCCCTACCTCTTCCAGCTTCTGGTGGCTCCAGACGGTTTGTGGCTTGTGGCCCCATCACTCTAATCTCTGCCTGAAGAGGCTCACGGTTGGATGGTGAGGTGGACAAGTAAGTCAGGTGTTGTGACAGAGTCAACTCTGAGGTGTTTCTAGAGCATTTGACCTAGTGTGGTGGGGTAAAGGGAGGCTTCCTGAAGGAGGTGACATTTCAGTTGAGACTTAAGTGACTAGAAAAGGTTAGGTAGGTGGGAGGAGTCAAGGAAGTGGGAGAGGATGTCTCAGGAAAAGAGAGTGGCATAGGTAAAGACCTGGAGGTAAGAAACACATTGACACATTTGGAAAGGTGAATAGTTTGATGTGGTTGGAATGAAGGATGGAGGTAGTGGAGGCAGTAGAAGGCTTTGCATACTAAGCTAAAGAATCTGAAATAAAACATGAGTTAAAAGGTATATATTTTGAAAGGATTCGTATTTATGTGCTTGTTGTAAAATATTCAGCTGTACATTGGAAATCAAAAGCCCCCTCATCACCCCAACTGGCCCAGAAGATGGCATCTAATAATATTTGGGGGTATATCTTTTTTTTCTTTTTAAAAATTGAGCTATAACTATATATATAGGAAGATATCCGATTGTTAAGTACAGATGGATTAATTTTTACCCACATTTATACTCATGTAATTATCACTAAGATCAAGACAGAGAACCAGCAAGTTTCGGTTCTTTCTAG